>NC_134656.1:8617500-8762500 GCF_030463565.1 Pelecanus crispus
CCTATCCTACATCTGATTCTGAATTCGAGTACTAAACAACATTAGTTCAGATGTGTGCAAGATGGGATTTATTTTGAGTAGATAAAAGAAATAAATCTCTTGTGCATTGTGAAGGAGGGGAGGGTTAAACCAATCTGTCTCTAGCAGAAAATAATCTTTTATACTTCACAAATCTGCTGTGATGAAACAGGCAGGACTGTCAGGCAGTTGTTTTACAAGTTTCCCTCTTTCTATTGCTATATAAGATGATGTGATGGTCAGTCAAAATAGTATGGGTTGTTATGAGAAGTTACCTGTTAGTAAACAGACTTGTCAGAGAATATGGTATTCCACTTTCCCCATGTCACATAGGAGCGTGCATCCTTGTGCATTTATGTACGTGGGCAGGTGTGGTCTGAACTTGGCTGTGGGAGAACCTGTGAATGATCATGGTTCTCTTGCATTTCCAAGAGAGTTAGATTTTGTGGCATTAAATATTGTAATAGTTGGAAAGGGTTTTTAGGCTACCTTCTTTTTTTTTTTTTTTTTGGCAGATCAGTCTGTCGTATCTTAAGCAATTGAATTATGCTAAAATTCAAGTCTGTAGTTTTGTTGTCTCTTCATTTCTCCAAAATAAATCCTCTTCTGCAAAAGGACTTCTTTTGATTCACTGAAGGGAGGCACGAGAGTTTTGAAAGCAATCATTTCATCCTTGTTAGGTTACAAAGCTGTTATGCACACAGCCGATTTTAGGGGAAAAGTAAGACTGGTATGTAGAATATATTGCTTACCGGAATTAAATTAGTCATTCTCTAGAAGGTGAGTGTAGTCTACATAGCTCAGTGTGAGATCATCTACATAGCATTACTTGTTGAACTAGTCATCTAAAGATCAGTTTCCTGTTAATTTGAGTAAAACTGCTCTTACAATTAATAATTCCAGGATCAGACACTTTTTTTTTTTTAAGCTATATTCTGTCAGTGTCAATTATGTATGGACAGAAATGTAAAGAAGTACAAGTAATGGACCACTCTTTAAATAAACAGAACCAGCACACTTTGCTGTATTAAGGAAAACTACTAATTCTTTTTCATATGTTGTGCTACCCTGTATGTGAAAATTAAGTAATTGAAATATGTACTACGCCTTCATCAGCAAAGTAGATAAAAATCCAGTAGCTGAGTGTGCTGCTGAGACTGTAAAATAAACTAGATGAACAAACAGTGCATCTTCATTAATAAAATCTGTTTAATATAGATAATACACCATGTATCTCAATTATTAAACAGATACAGGGATTAGCACAGTAGGCCACAACTTGATTTGAAAAATATGCAGCTAAACCTATGACATATGTAGCTGGATAAGCAAATTATGCAAAATTATACAGCTATCACAAACTCTATAAAATACTAACATAAAATAAATCAGCCATTTGCAGTTTGATTATTAAAGAAGATAAATGCTTGCTGAACTAAGTGCACTCTCTTTTTCCTTCCCCCACCAAGGCTGTCTTAGAACCAAATAACACAATTCTTCCACTTCTTAAAAATAATACCTACCTAAAGACTTCATGCTCGGGTACTTTAGAGAACTACATATTTAGATTAAAGAAAAAAGTGAACAGTTATTTAGTTGGTTTGGTAGGTTTGCTTTGGACTTTTTTTTTAATGACTTCAGAACGGAGTTGCTGGTCTTTACCCTGGAATTGATTATGGGCTAAACAGAGCTACATCTTAATTTGGTCATGCATGTTGTGTCACAAGCCTGCAAATAAAGAAAATGTAAAATAGCGGGTTAGATCCAGGCAATTCAAATGGTTATCCGTGTAGGTAGGCTGACATAAATAGGCTTACAGATGAGTGTGTTCATTTTTCATGCTTTATCAGCTAAGGATTTGACCTAACTTTCAACTACATTGTTAGGTTTCTGGATCAGCATTGCTCTCAGAAGAAAGGAAAAAATAAAAGAAAAAAGACACTTATGAGTATTTTACGTACCTGTTTGCATGAATGCAAACTGATAATTGCATGAATACAAACTACAATTAGATTTTCTTGAAGTGATCTGTGGAACATCATTAGATGTGCTGCATGAAGCAAGTACCTCTTTCTTGGTTGCTGTAATGCCAGAAAAACAAAAGCTTAATGTCACTTCTCTGTGTAAGCTCATTTCCCCAGAGTCACAGCCCTGCATGCATGTTTCATTAGTCTCACATTTGTCTTTTTCAGTTGCATTTATGTAGCTGTGATCCCTCTTTTTCTTTCTTTTTTTCTGCCCCCCCCCCCCCATAACTAGTAATGCTATGGTTGTGCTGTCACCTGACACTGACCTAGGTATGGACCCTTACCCTACATCTCCCTGTGTTCTGGACAAGAGTTTCCACTGCCTTCCTGTGCCAGCAACTGTATCTGTGCTGCACCACATGAACCAGATCAAAAAAGTAACCAGTTTTTCTTGTCAGCTAATCTAATTCAACTATATGGTTGAGCAGTAAGGCTGGTACCGTTAAGCATCTGTTTCTGCAGTAGCCTACCATTTACCGAGGCTTACTGTTAACCTGCAAGCCTACCTGTAAATCTTGTAGTGTAAACCCCAGACATGGGTGTGTTTATGTTGTTTTCTTAGACTTCAAAAATATATCAGCTGTTAAAGTTACAGTGTTTATTAATTTTAAACACTAGCTGAGATACACTCTTGCTAAAAAGGGACAAATGAGAAACTTCAGTCGCTTTTCTGGAGCGCACTGAACAGTTTTACACACAAAATGAACTAAAAGTGGAGAATATCTAAGATGCAGGTGTGAAAAAGCAACAGATGTGGGCAGATATGCTTGTGGAGAGTTCACACACAAATATGTCAGACCAGGTGATAAATACCATGCCATTAAAGTTGTCTACATCTTGAAAATATGTTGGGAGTTTACAGGTATTTAGAACAAGTCAGCTGTACATAATTCATTATAGCATTGGTCTCTCCAATGGATCTTGGTGTCTCATCTGTAATTTGAACTGTGTTTTTTATTGACAGGAGATGCTCCTTTCCAATGTCAGATGTGTCCTGCTAAATTTAAAATTAATTCAGACTTGAAGAGGCACATGCGTGTGCATTCTGGTGAAAAACCTTACAAATGTGAGTTCTGTGAGGTCCGGTGTGCCATGAAAGGGAACTTGAAATCACACATTCGTATCAAGCACAGCATGGAAAATACTCTCAAGTGTCCAGAGTGTGAATTTCAGTGTGGGAACAAAACAAGCCTTCGGCACCACATAAGAACTCATCAGCCTGAACAACCAGTGAAGTGCTCAGAGTGCAACTACTCTTGCTCCAACAAGGCAGCTCTGAAAGTGCACGAGCGAATTCACTGCAAAGATCGTCCTTTCAAATGTGAATTCTGCAGCTTTGATACCAAGCAGCGGAGCAACCTGACAACTCATGTGAGGAAAGCTCATGGTGACAAAGTCAAGACCAAGAAGCAAATGGTGGAGAAGAAGGAAGGAGATAGACCAAAGCAAGGTGGCTCCAGGCAAGTTGCCAAACTGGATGCCAAGAAAGCATTTAAGTGTGACCTGTGTGACGCTTCCTTTGTCCGAGAAGATTCTCTTAGGAGTCATAAGAAGCAGCACAGTATGTATAATGGCTCTAAAAATAATGAACTGGCTGTTCTACAGCTCCAGATGGATCCCAGTCGGCAGGCCAGTGCCCCAATTACTGTCAGTCACCTCCAGGTCCCACTTCAGGCTGCTCAGGTTTCTCCATACAACGAGGGAAGGGTCAAGATCATCGTGGGTCACCAGGTCCCTCAGACTAACAGTATCGTTCAGGCTGCATCCGTGAATGTCATGCCTCCTACGTTAGTTAGCCAGAATCAGGAGGACCTCTCAGCCAACAGCCGCTTGCAGCTGCTGGGCCAAGTCAGTTTGTTGGCACCGCCTCCGCCTCCCATATCTCAAAGCGAAGCAGGGCCTGCGGCACAACCAGCAGTTCTTCTCACAACCCATGACCAAAGCGACGGAAGCGCTTTACATCAAACTCTGATTCCTGCTGCTCCTGTCAGCAGTCATGAGGCTTCAGCAAACCAGGCTTTCATCACCAGCTCTGGAATCAGCTGCTCTGACTTAGAGGGCCTCAATGCTTTGATACAAGAAGGAGCAACAGAAGTGACTGTGGTTAGTGATGGAGGTCAGAGTATAACAGTGTCCACTTCAGCTCCTCCTCCTCCTATATTTTCTTCATCCTCTCACACAGAAGCCCCTAAGCAGACCTATTCTATCATTCAAAGTGGAGCCCATACGGCTTTGCTGTGTCCAGCAGACTCCATACCAGATTAATTGCAGAGTAGTAGTACTAAACAAACTTCAACCTCAGAGGCAGTGATGAATTCAGCAGAAGTGCATAGGACATAAGCGAATGCAGGATTTGTCCTACAAAGCCAAATACCTTCCACTTACACATTTTACTTGTCTGTACACGGAAACGTATGTGAAAAAGAGGATGTGTGTATTTATGTGCCTCTATTGAAATCAGAGGCTGTGTTCTTCGTAAAATCTGAGCATCGAAGCAACAATTGACAATTTCACCAAGCAGTAAGCTTCCCAGAATGTGATTCTTGTATTGTGCTGGCTAAAATAAGAAAGCCTCACCTTATGATGAATTACCTTCACAGCAGACTTGTTCTTTCATGCACATATGAAAAGGTAATAGTCCGAGCCATTCTGAAGTGTATCTTTAAGTCTGTTTCAATTACATGCTATGTATGCATTAACTGCACCTGGCTGATTGTTGATCTGTAAGAAATGTCCACTGCTGGGTCTAATGCAGCCCTAGTGAAGTTTAAGGGGGTTGTTCCTTAATATCTGCAGAAGTTGCTAGCACCTGGCACTTAATCTGGAAATGCTTATGCAGAAGTCCAGGTGATCGTTTTTAGAAAACAAAAGAATTTTGTCCACCCATCAGTAATAACTAACTTTGTTAGCAAGAACACTATTACAAATTATATATATGGCACAGTGATCTCTGTCAGAGGCACCTGTGTTTTAAAGAGCAAAACAACTGCAAATATATTTTTTACAAACACTACTTAAAATTTGTTTTTATTTTGATGCTGCTTGTTTGTAGTTGCATGGGTGGTAAAAGTGCATTACACTTTGGCTCTGTTCTTTTCGAGTTAAAGGGGAAAAAGGAAAAGATTTAATTCATTCCATTTAAAATAAAAAAATAATAGATTCTAACCCAAGGTCTGAAACTCTAGCAGAAATTCAGATTGGATCACAATGAGGTAGTAATTTGCCATTATATGATGCACACTCCATAATGAATGAATTCTAGGCTGTGTTTTGAACTATGCAATATTACAGTCCTATCTGGTGAGCATTCTTGTAGTGGTAGCTAATAATATCTTCACTACCAAACTGTCTAGTTAAAGAACAGACTCTCAACTTGGGAAAATAGACAGCTCTGTAGGTGCCTGGATCTGCAAAAACTGAGAGATCATTTCACAGCCAGGCAGCATCCCAAGGACAATTGTTAACCTACATGAAGACTGAAAAGAGACTGTTACCAAACCAGCTCTGAGATTCCCTCTTGGGGAATCAAAGTCAAGTTAAATTTCGCAGTATTTGCTAGTGGGAGACATTGAATGATTGCTTTATGAGCTAGAAACATGCTTGGAAAATTTATAAAGATTGTATACTTAGGGCCACTTTCTGAATAGGCCTCGTGTTTGAGATTTTTAGCTTGTACAGCCTTTATTTTGAGTATGTGGGGGTGCTCCCCGCTCCTTCCCTTTGTGTGATACGTACTCTGTGTACAGTGTAAGGCTTCCTGCTTTACAATGACAAGTAGGAAAATGCAATCATAACTCACAAGTACAGTCATACAGGTTGTTCTTGAAAATGTGAGCTTTGTTTTTGTTGAAATAAGGGTTGTTTAAACTTGAATGCTCTGGTATTGCTGTCTTCATTATTTATGGGAAATAGTATTTTTGGAGATGCATATCTCTTGTGCCTTCCTAATCTTTGACGCTAAATTAATGTCCTTTTAAAACAAAAAACCCTTCCAAATAATCTTGGTTTTAAAATCTGGGTTTTGATTTGAACTGTCTGACAGTGTGCCTGACAGTTGTGGATATCAGAAAAGACCACTCTCCAGTTAGAGGGAGAAACTTCAAAAACGCTTAATTAAAAAGGCATTATTAAAGACTTGTTTCTTAGTCCCATGCTGCATTGAAATATGAAGCAAAAGTTCGGAGTTCACTGACAGTTGTATTTCAGGGTTTATTATTTCCTACACTTGTTCTCCAACTTTTCTGGTGATACAGGTTTGTCACCTGTTAATTATCTCTTCCCTACAGATAGGTGATTTAAGAAGCTGACAAGACCCAGTTCCAAGTCACTGAGCACACCTATTTTTATATAAATTACAAGTGGGCGGGAGGTTTTTACTACATTAGATCACTGCCGAACATTCATTGAGAACAATAAATTGAAAGCCTAGATACTTTGAATTTTAACATTGGCATTGCTGTTTTGTGGCTCTCCAGTCATGTTTCATTGTTGTGCCTGTAGCACAGACCGGATCGTTACATTTCAACTGTGTTGAAACTACTTGTAAAGCACTTGGAAGATAAAAGGCATCACAGGTAAGTGCTTGATCTCATTATATGTGGTCCCTGATATCCAGGTTGTAAATGATCACTGGAGCAGCACAGATCAAACACTTTATTATCTTTGAATTAAAATGCATGGCACAGTAGCAATTCTTCACTGTTAACCCGTCTCCAAATGTGTGTGTACATATGTGCGTGATCTAAACCATCAGGCTGTGTACAGTGTTTCTGTGCGCTGGACCAGTGGTTACTGTAAACACTCGTGAAAGATAGGGCACTTTCAGTCCTGTAACAGTAAATACACCTTTTTTTTCACCCAGCTTACAGTGGTTCTAGACCATGAGCAGCTCTGGTGTTGCAGGGGAGGAAATGCTTCCCCAGGAGCGCGAGTGCCTGGCGGGGCTGAGCTGCCCAGGCCGTAGTGTGTGTGATGGACGACGGAGCTGCAGGAGAGCAAACTTGGGGAAGTTCAATGCAGTTGAAGTTCAAGTCTGTTTGACCTGCAGAGGGAGGGGGGCTCCTTGAGGTCATCTCAGTGGTCCAGTTTACAGCACTGCTCCACAAACAGTTACGCTAGCATAGCAAAGAAGATGGTAAACTACAACCAAGATCAAACTGGAGATGGGTCAGGTGGGAGATTTCTTCCAACTCCTTTTTTTGCCCAATTGTAGTACTGAGTGACACAAATGGTGATAGCAAATTATACTCTCAGCTTTCAAAACCTGTGCTAGGTCTTTGGATAGGATTAACTAGTCCATTGGTGATCTAGGTTTTAATACCAGTTACTATATATTTTCCCTTTATTGTAAGACAAAAGAATCCAAGTTGATCTGCTCTCACTTTGTTTTGTTTTGTCTTTTTTTTTTTTTTTTACTTTGTTTTGTCACTGGTAAGTCTGCCTCTGTATCTGCTTGTTTGCACACATCTTCCCAATATTTCCTGCTGGTTGATTTTATGAAGGCTGGCGATCTCAAGGATAATGTTCTAATTTCTACAAGCCACATGGGTAGAGAGTTTAAGTATCCCAACTGAGGGGCTTGCATGTCAGAGACCCTGGTGATGGAGCTTTCCAAGTGCTCCAGCTGGACAAGAAACTTCTGCCTGGGACCTGGGATAGGAGCTGGTAGAAATGTGCTGCTCTGGGTTTAGAGCCAGTGGCTGTATATTACTGCAGAGGGGGTGGTAGTCTTATTTTAAGAGAAAAGTTTGGACGTAGTTAGACTAACTGCTGATACTGGTGGGTAAGGTAGGCAGGCTTTCGCGTATAGAACATTGTACCAAGCCTGCAAGCTTGTAAGTGCAAGTGTACTACAATTTGACAACTAAAAAGTAACATTTATACCAACGAGTAAATGAACTTAATGAACTCGGCGTGGAGGGTTTCATGAGCATGAAGTATTTTGTGTCATCTATAGGTGGTGCTAGAAATCCAGATAAACTTTCCTGTGGCCTGTTCTGCTTGATATGTTTCCTGTTAAACAGTTCCCTGCTTTTAACTCTGCCGGATAAACACATTTCAAAATCCATTTTTATAGGACGTTACAAAAAGCTTAGCTGTAAAAATCGTACTTTCATTTAAGATAAAAATCCACAAATAAAAAAAAAGTCCAAAGTTTTCTACTGTTAAGATCCCATGAAGCAGATTTATGGCCAGAACTTGATTTCACGCTTTATGTTAAACTGATCCTTTTTTACTCCCTGTTAATTAATTTTAATCTGTACATAGTTTGCAGCTGCAGAATTGTCGTGCACTACAAGAATGATACAAAATGAGAGATCTTGACAAAGCTGGTGGTTTGAATTGCAATTTATCCTGTGTTTGCACTTGGCCAATAGACCCGCACCCAGGGGATGCACCACCACGTCCAGGAATCTCATATTCAATCTAATGTCATACTTAACGTTACACAGCTCTGTTATCTGCATTTCAGTTTCACAAAAAGGCTTTTTTACCTTCTAAAAAAGGAAACCAATAGATTTGTCATATTGTAAAGGCTAACCTTCATTCTGGTCCTATGTGTGCCTCTAAGATAAACAGGAAAGATAACAAAATGCTGTGAATGAATAGACAAAGCTTAGTGCTGCTTCTTCAACATTGTGTAACTGATTGCATTATATTTAAGTGAACAATCTAGAGACTACTTTTGTCCACCCTTTAAAAAAAAAAAAAAAAAAAAGCAGCTGATAACCAAAGCTAACATGGGGGCAATTTTTTTTTCAATTTTCTGTTCCAATGTTGTGGCTTTATTTCTGTGTATGACAGTAATGGTCTTTGTGCTTTGGAGCTGGCAGAAGCAGATTGTTTTAATCTCTGATACTCATTTAATACATTCTTCATGTTATCAACAGAGCTATCCCTTGAGAGAGCATGGTAATTCATAACAAGTGTCTCTTGTAGAGCTTGCTTGCTTTCAAGCACATGGTAAATAAATCGTATGCCTTCCTAGAGTTCTGCCATAGCCTGAGAGCTCTGTAGCAAGTTGTCTCTTTCCAGGAGAAAAATACTTGGATGGATTTTGTTCTTGCCTGGAGATCTCCAAGCCCTCCATGGTAAGCACCGAGCCTCACAGTGCACATGTGGCACAGAGCGAGCCAACCCGGCTGCCCGGGCTGCTGCTGGGGAGCACTGCTCAATTCTGCTCACTTGTTACAAAATGGATGATGTTTATGCTGCATTGCACTAAACTGGCTCCAGGAGGAAAATGTAAAGCTAAATACTCCATGGTTAGCTTCCTTCAGCACATTCATTGCAGGTTTTGCTCTCTGCACAAGCTTGTAATTTTTACACAATTCACTTGTGGAGTCCCATTTGTGTGTTACAGTGTGTTACAGTCCTCCCTCTTCTGTGAATATGAATCTCTATGACTACTTAAAGAAATGAGGTTAAACAGAGCAAGAACATTAGCCAGAACACTAAGCAAGCAGTGGTGCGTAGTGTGTGTAAAGCAAACCCCTGCTCTTGCATCCTTCCCAACCTTTTTTGATTTTGTTGTTACTCCATGACGCTGTTTTTTAAAAGCAGACCCAAGTAATGACATGAGCAGTGGCTTATCCTCAGCAAGACCTACTAGAATGTTCTTTTATCTCCATTTTTGTGAGGTAGAAACATGCAGCAGGAAAAAAAATCCAAAGTCATAGAATCATAGAATGCTTTGGGTTGGAAGGGACCTTGAGAGATCATCTAGCCCAACCCCCCAAGTCCAAAGAAAAATTTGTCTTCAACACCTTTAATTGTTTATTGGGGTGGCAGTTATGTGCCTGAGCTCCTGCACAATGTCCCCAGAAAGACACAGTGTTGAGTTTGAACAATAAACCAGCAGCACTCTGGGATTAAGCCTTCTATCAGGGTTGCTAGTATCTTTTATGCGGTTTTGATAAACACTTTAACTGTCATTTGCATCAAAATGGCGGATTCCTGCTCAAAACCAGCATCAATTTGTCCTGTGCACAGGGGGGGTTACTGGATATGCAGATGCACCGGGGAGCACTCCTGGATGAGTGAATGGGATCAAGTCCTCGTGTGAGATGAGACCTAAAAGCAAGCAGAACTTGGCCCGAAGCTAGCTCCTTTGGGATCTGGGGGAAAACCAAACCTCTATTGAATACACATGGGTTTTGAAATTAAAAAATTATAATCAGAATATTTCCCAATCATTTTGGCAGAGCTATTTATTGCTATTATGATCCGACTGCACTGGAAAGTACCTTCTGATGTGGGGTTTTAAATTGTTCTTTAAAAATGTTAGAAGCATGCCAAGACATTTTTCTCTAGATTACAAACAACTGGGGAAAGGCTTCTTTTTTAGATACATTTATTTTATTCTGTATTTCTGATTCTTCATTTATTTATTTGTGTTTACAGTCAAAATATAGTCAGACATCCTTTTCACAATGCGATGTGCTGGTGTCTGTAAAAATACTTGCTGTGTCCTCAATGGAAAAGCTTCTATCCTATAATTTCAGGAATATTGACTGGATACTCTAATGGCCTTTCACATCTCTAGTTGGAAAATCTTTAGCCTTGTTATTTAAATTTTAGGAAGAGAAACCAATATTGTTATGAGAAACTGATGTCTCCTGTCACTTATCCGGATGACCTTTCATAAGGTGATAAAGGTTTCTATAGTGACCTGAGGAAATAATGTCTCAGGTATCATTGTGAATTAAAAGTCTGTCTGAGGAAAAGCTTTCTTTTCTCTCTCAGGTATCCAGTTCTGCCTTTGTCTTTATTCCAGTTGCTAGACATGGAGAAGGACTCATAAAACATACAGTATTTGGTTACATGGCTGTCTTTCATCTTTTAGAGACTTCACAATGTTGTAGGGAAGTTAAAAAGGCCATGACAAAGCAAAGTGTTTTTTGTTTTTTTTTTTAATGCTATATACCATTAGAGTAACAAATAACACGTATGTTCAGGGTCTGCTGCTCTAATGCCACTGAATTCTGTAACCTGTGATATCAGACAATTTATTGCAGAAGCTTCAGGAGTTGGGTTTGCCTCTATAAAAAATAGGAATTATGTATTATTACAGATTCAAATTTGGCAGAGGTGCTGTGGAGATAGCTCTAAGTTCCTAGTTTCAGACCTCATGTAAACTTGCTTTTAATGTCTGAAAGCAAAAGCTCTCTTGGTTAGTGGTAAGAGTGGGTGAATTTTGTATGTAAAAGTTGAACATTATCTGGGAAATAATAAACCTGTAGAGGGTTTTTATTTTGGGGGCGGTTGTTTTGTTGGGGGGCGGGGGGGGATTAAGGATACAAGGATGCATTTATGCCTTCTTACGCTCCTGGATGAAACAACATGTTATGCTATAAATGTCTTTCAGCTGATCAAACCTGATGAGAGAGACACCTAAAACAAAGCTTGGAGAAACCTCCAACCTCTTCAGCTTAAGTATCCCATTCATATCTTTCAAAATGAAGGAGAGCTGTTAAAATCTTTTGCTATCTGTATAGGCAGCATTTGGAAATAAAGGCTGGCCCTACATAGCAGACTTAGGCTGCGTATCCCTGTTGGTCAGAGCTGTTCCGACAATTTTCTATCATTTTTTTTTTGATCACAAAATGGAAGCTTATCAAGACTGGGAACCTCTGGGCCAGGTGAGGCAGAGCAAGGCCAACGGTGCAGGTCAGCTGCGTTCCCCATAGGTCACCCAGCCCTGAGCCATCACCCCATTTGCCTGGTGGTTTTATTTCCATCTTTTTAAATGTCAGTCTCATCTCTTAACACAGATCACAACTTCATACTTCCAAAGTGTGTCTCCAACTTACTGTTACTGGCCATATTTAATTATTATATTAGTAATATGTATTTTCAGTGGAGTAGTGCTGCTGAATTCCCCACCTGGAGAAGGTGACGTGCACCTCGGAACTATATTGTGAGGATGAGAATAACTTGGATACCTCAGTGATGAGCGAGATGCAAATACCTAGATAGATACTGGAGATAGCCACATCTTATGATGGCCTAAAGGAAAATTTGAAAGAACAGGAATGCATAAAGCAAAACTGCATAATGCATAGCAGTCATAATTAATAGATTAAAGTTCTTTGTGAAACAAGCTTTTTTATTCTAATAAACGAGAAGGACTATAAATGGTGACATAGTTTTAGAAAAACAAAAATGTTAGATGCCATGTTAAAAGTTATAAAGCTGAGGAGGTGATAAAAATGTACCTTGTTTTTAAATCTTTACAAGACTGATGTAAGGCTTATTTTCTTAAATAGTAGCACTTCCCCTCATCTCCGGGTATATTGGATCATTCTGTTTCTCCAAGTACATGTAGTTGCTGGGGGATTATGAAAAAGTTGCCAATCCTTGCTTCTCAGTCCCTCCTAAAACGTTCAGAATTTATCATGTGAATCAATTTGCCTAAACAATGTTAAATTTTGCTTTTGTTGTAGATCATGTAGATCAGCCATTGATATAACTTTAATTGGATAGGGATGTTCATGATTTTTTTTCTTGGGGGGGGGGGGGGGGGGGGGGGAGGAAGCCTGCCAGCAAAATTGCTTTTTGGTGATGACTCTGCTTGAAAAGTGCTCTGCAGGGGCCCATTCCCAATTGATTATCTTTCACAGCTAATAGCTTCAAAGGCTATTTGGTGGACAGTCCAGTTTTACATTTAAATGTAAATCTTGATAGCCTTGACAGACTGATGATCAGAAAAAAGGGAGGTAAAAACAGTAAAATAAATGTACAGCTGGTATAACTTTCACCAGCTCCTCCAGGGGGCAATTGTAGTAAAATTAAAATGGTTACAGTTTGACAAAGCTCTTTAGAGTGGATGGTGAGTGAAAACTTTCCTCAAAAGATCTAGCATTAATAAGTTGCTAAATAGCGTGTCAGCCTTAAAAGTTCAGTACAGTGTCAATGGCTCCCATTTGTGCTTCATTTGGATTCAGGAGTAAAGTTCAAAGCACTGAAGCCACCGGGGTAAAGCCAGTCTTTTGATGAAGCTACGGCAGAGAAGTTCTCTGGAAAACCAAGTTCACATTTGCAGCTAAAACCTCATGGCAGGCCAGGTGGCATCGGCGTGAGAAGACGTGTTGGTTGGCCGCCGATTTCCTGCGGTGTGGGAGAGGGGCCGGCCGCTCCCGCTGGGACCGGGGTGGTTCCACCTTTCAGGCGCAGGAACAGGAGCTGTGCTGGCCCTGGGTCTCTTTGCTTGGACAGGTGAAGGTGGAGTCTGGGTTTTGACCTATAAGAATCACCAAAGTGGCACGGAGATAAAGCTAATGAAGATGGCAGAAGTCTGGTTTCCCCAGCAACATGCCAACTGCCCCATTGCTTTTATGAACTGGCTGGGATTTTGGCATGGTGAGGGGGGTTATGGGCTTCAACCTGACGTTCATCTTGGAAACAGATGAGGCAACAAAAGGACATTCAGGATTGCATAGTTGAGAGCTTCTTCAGCAGTGTTGTGCTTGTCATCGTTACTGTAGAATAACTGAATTGCAGCAGCCTGGAGGACCCTGCAGAGGTGGCCCGCATGCTCTGCCATTGCCACGTTGCCTCTTTCGCCCTTTCCCTGAGTCTTATTTCATCCCACATTCCCGTCAGATCACAGTTAGTGTCTTTGTTGGCTTCATTGCCTGAACCACTCAGGACTTTCCTAGTCACTGGCTGTGATGTATTCACATGCGAACCGCACCATGTCAAGAGAGGAGAGCAGTCGCTGAGGACGGAGTAAGTGGTTAATGCCATCCTACTGGCAGGAACCCTGGGGAAAGGCTCTTCACAACAGATAACTACTGGAACAAAATGTTGTCCCAAAAGTGACTCAAGTTTCTTACTTCATTACTGTCTTGTTTAATTTCTAATGTGCTCCAGGCCTCCTTACATAGCAATGGTTAAGTGTGGTTTTGAGCTGTTGGGTTGTGTGAGTCAGCAACGAGTCCTTGACCACTGGAACTGTTTGCAGGGTTACAGATGCAACCGCTACTCTGGCCCTGCTAGCCAACCTTGCCATCTGTTCCCCATGCTTACATGAAGCGCTCTGAAACTCTGTTCAGCGAGTAGCGCTACCTCTCTGTCTCATGCTAAAAGCTGTTGCAGAGCTGTAATCTCAAACTGTAATCTCGGACTGAGCTGCTAACCAGTGATAAGCGTCAATATGAGCGCTGCTGGTCCCTGTGCTGTGCTTCCACAGAGATAGAGAAAAGGTGGAGAAGGAATTCCTCATCTCCAAAAGCATCTCAACAACTAGGAGTAGGTGCCTTTTTCTTGGTTTCAATCGTTGTTGCCATGGAAACTGAGCCACAGACACTCACCGCTCATTTTCTCCTGCATAGTCCTCAAGTGTCCAAACACTCAAGAATACCAGTTAGCCACTGTCAAGCATTTTCCAGACTTCTAAAGAAAGGAAAAATAGGGGACAAAAAGGGAAAATGTTCAGCATAGAAGCCATTGAGAAAACTGAGATCAAGGAAGGAAAATCTGTCTATCTCAAAGGAAAATAGGAAGGTAAAGAATTAGGGATACTTGGTGATGAAGAGGTAGTAGAAAAGGTGTTCATCCTGAGCAAGGGCCACTGCAAGGGACTGT
This sequence comes from Pelecanus crispus, assembly GCF_030463565.1. Lineage (NCBI taxonomy): Eukaryota > Metazoa > Chordata > Aves > Pelecaniformes > Pelecanidae > Pelecanus > Pelecanus crispus. The sequence continues at coordinate 8,632,134 of NC_134656.1, forward strand.
CACGCTCTGCAAAAAAAATGCCCCTTGTCCTCTACTTGCTTTTTCATACTAGTTTCTGAAATCTACGTAAGGTTTGTGGACTGGAGATGGTTTGTACTACTGCAGCCAAAATACTGCCTGGCACAGCTCATCCATGTGTAGCAATGAAACCGGCACCCTGGTAGGAACTGAGCCATGCTGATGTCTCCAACCTAATCGTAGAGCTGGTTAGCCATGCTCGGTGCCCGTGTGAAGGAGTAAGCAGCACCTGTCAGCCTCCAGGCATTTTGCTGAAGCCAAAATGTTGCAGATAGGGAAGGTGAGAGTGGCAGACCTTGCACTTCTCTCTCAATAGTGAGTCCTTTGCAGGAGGAGAATGCTTCTGTTTAAATTAGGTTTAAATTCCACTCCAATGGCACAATATTCCTGTGTAATAGAGTAAAGGTCATCTAAGCCTATCTTTTTCTTTTTTCTTATTTTTTCTTTTTTATTTTCTTTTTAAAACTTCTACAGCTCTATAAATCCTCTGCAATAAATCCCAAGCTCCCTTAGGAGTGATGACTACTGCATTGACCATAGTAAAATGGCATCAAACCCAGGCAAAAGACCACCTGCCTTCTATTTGTCCGTCAGTCCTACAGGGCAGGACCATGAATTAACAATGATGCCCCCCCCCCCCAGTAATTATATCCTCCTTCCAATATAAAATTAAGAAAAGCGCACAAAGCACGTTTAACAAGAACGGATATGTACCCACACCTCCTTCCCTTGCTGAATTCACTCCCCTGGTTTTTATTTACTCAGGATGTACGAAGCCAAGCAGCCAGCAGATCCAGAAACCTCACCTAACCAGCTACAGCACTGAAAAGGCCCAAACCAAAAAGGCCTCTGCCATGAGAGAACTCAGGCTGCAGGATTTTTTTGAGCCTGGCCCTCTCCAGACACTGCAGTAGTAAGCGTACCTGGCGTCGTGGGCGCAGCCAGCAGATGGGCAGGACCTGGCAGCAGCGAGGAGTGGAGGATTCCTGGTGCAGGGTGCGGTTTTCTGATGGAAGCTCCTTGGTGCGGAGACAGTGACTTGGGGACAAAAACGCAGCTGGCTCTTTGCAGAGTTACCAAACACCAGCTAGTACAGAGCAGTTGCAGCAATGTATTTAAATTTTAATTAATCCTCTCTTCCTCCCCATGTAGATAAGTCTTTAATAATGAATCCAACTATCAATCCAGTTTATGTGGAAAGGTATGATCTATAAAGGATCCATGTGCAGAAATACAAAGTTCTGTCTCTATTAAGTTCTGAATATATTATTCATGCAGCCGCTGAACTTCACAGGAATCTTGCCATTGACTTCACCAGGCTTTATGTTAGATCCCTAGTTAAAATGTGCTTGGGCATATGATTGGTACAGAAACTAGCAGTAATACAAAGGAAAACAGAAAAAGAAGTTTGTTTTACTTGTTCTTTTACCTTTTTGACATGCCAGTTTCCTGTTCTGGGATAGGTTTTCAAATATTTGTTTCACAAGCCGTTGACACATGCATGCATAATTGGTCTGTTTGCCTGTGCAAATCTCTATTATTTGCCGTGCATCTGCACATTCCATTGTATGCATTCAATTTTTGCATTTGTTAAATAGAAATACTTTGTATTTGGAGGAAAACTAGACCCCCACACACAGTTCTTCTATTTACTATGATAACTAACAGCAAGTATTAAAAACCAAACAAAAATAAAGACACACACTCATCATTAAAGCAGTATTAATTCATATAGAAAAACCAGTTCATCCAAAGGTTTCCTGTTTTGTCCCTATCCATGTTATAAAGATGTTAATTTCTTTAAGTCACAAAGACTACCATTATTTTAGTTCATATTTAGACATACAGACTGTACCATAAACTTAAGAATTTTCCTCTCTTTCCTTCTACATTGTTATTAGTGGCAAACAATTGCAAAGCACAATTTCTTTGAAGGGGACTTCTCAAAAATGTAATCCCTATTCCTTTTAATTTTAAAGACGCTCCATTTAAACATTGTATATAATTTTCTGTATTCACGCTTGGTAAAAATCTGGGTGCTCACTAATTTTATGTGACCCCTGTCCTGCTTCTTTGAGCTAGCTTGTCTGAAGGAAGAAGGTATCACTATGGTAATTGAGAGCAGTTTGGCAGTAAGGGGCTAGTTAGCATCGCTGATGAGTTATGCCATCAATACCAAACTGATTTCCAAGATAAATGCAACCCTGAGGCGTAATGAAGCACAAGCTATGGCCAACTGTCTGTGTATGTGATCATCTTATAGTGATAATACAGCTTAGAGTTGCTTTTATCACTAGTCTGGTGATGCATTTATTGTGGTTTTTGGAAAGAAAAGGATTAAATTAAGAAGACAGTGTGGTGTTACCAGCTAAATTCTTTAGTTCGGCTCCCAATTGTTGAACAAGTTCCTCAGTTGACATTGAATGAGTCTAAGAAAATTGCAGAATAAATGATTTGTTAGAAAAGCAAGTAATTTCAGTTACAGTTACAGAAAGAGAATGTGAGGCCCCTCAGTGACCACATCATCTTCTATGTACAAACAGCTGATAATCTTATCAATGCAAAGTTGCCTCCGTGCTGCATTTAAAAGCAAGTTGCCTTTATTCCAGCTTCCACTCCATTGAAATCTGCTATAAATACCTACTTTATAACACTGACCCAATATATAAATTGCTTAGTTCAAAAGAAAAGCTTTTTTGGAGAAAGGGGGGGGAATGGAGCAAACGCAGTGTGTTGTAAAAGCTAAGTGGTTTTATTGGCACTTTAAAATACCCTTTTATGCTGAACTCTATCAGCTCTGATTATATATAACAACATTAGTTATGTATTAAAAAAATGTGTCAATAGTTCTGCTAACACTGTGATTTGTCATTTGTGTGCCAGAGGTCCCAACAGGCTTTACTGACAAAATCTAGCCATGGCTTAAAGGGATCAGACGCTGGGCTATGTTGTTTGTTTGGTAAATTGATAAGAGTAACCGTCTCAGTTATTTAAATAAGAAACTTCTTATATCAACTGCAAAAATGCTAATGCAGTCTGCACTCGCACACCTCTTAGGGATGTCCATTTGCGATGCCAGTGGAGAAGCCTAGACTGCCGTACCAAGTCACCAGCCTGCCTGGTGCAGGAGGTTCTCGTAGGAGTTTATCAATGAAATAACGAATAAAACCTCTAGGAAAGATTAAGGAACAAGTTTACTCATATTTACATAGGAAGTCTGATAGTCGTCTATACTCAGTGATTCAGTACATACCCTCATAACTGTGGCTAGATGTCTGTGATCATAGAGCCTATGAACTCTTGCTCCCAAAACAACACACCACAGGAGGTAAAGGTGTGTCTCACTGGCAGGCATTAAGACTTACATTTTCCATGGATGAGCTGCTCAAATGTTTCATACGTTTTTCTGTGTGAGACTGCAGCCAGGATGTAGCCACTCAGACAGTCTGTCTCGCTTAAATAAGCAGCATATAAAGCAAGCAATATCACAATTGCTTGCAAAGATCAGTCAAGCTTTTAAAAGGATGGATTTAAGACAGTACTGTATATAAAACAGTGAATAAAGTTTCATTGCACTTGACGCAAGTGAAGCTGCCCTCGGACAGCAGGTGTTGAGCCTGTTTTGTTCAGTGAGGGGAACCTCTTTCTTTAACCAGCTTGTTCTGCCTCCGTGTGAATTCACGGGCTGTGAAATGAAACATCCCCCAGGACAGCTCACTCTTTGAATTCTGTCGGCTGTATCGCACATAAATTATGGTACTCTGAGACTGGAGGAAGTAATTTAATGCTGGAATTCTCCAAAGGGTTTGACTGCTTGTTTTGCTGAGGTGTAGCTATGTTATATATAAGCAGTGACTTTTGAAGACACCCTCCTCTTTGCAGTCATAACTATTCCCGTAGGAATTAGATCAGTGACTTTATATTGATAATTGTGGAGTACTCAGTACTTTGTTTTCTTTTCATACCATCCTCAGCTGAAGGCCAGGCTGAGTAATGCCTGCAGGAGCAGCCAGCTGCTTCTCACCCTTAGTGAGCGTGTTTTGACCAACGGGCCACAGCTGGAGAAGGTGCACCTTCCTTCCCTCTTTATATATACATATACCAGCTCCCACCACCCTTGAAATCATGTCTTTAGGTGCGTTCTCCAGTCCTAGCTCCTCCTTACTGCATGCAGCAGTCACTGAGCAAATGCCCATGTAAGGTGCTGATGTTCCCTGCTTTACAGCTTTTGTCACCTCCTCAGGCAGACGTACCACGTTGGTAGCTGGAGTTAGTTGTATGGAGCACCTACTGCTGCTCTGATTCATCATCTTCAAGAAAATAACCTTGTTACTGGTGGTTAAAGCTCTTGTGCCATGCTGCAAGCCAGGGTGATGGGGCAGTTTTCTGCTTGGGAAACAGCAGCATCCAAGAGAAGGCAGGAGATAGCCAGGAACAGCAATGTTTGGAACTACCTTGGTGAGCCTTTTAGTTTGCTGCCCAAGCCCTGGGCCAGGGTGGCTCTGGGAGGGAACGTCCTGCCAAATATTAGTTGTGGCTGATACCGGTGAGTCCTCATGCGGATGGGAAGTTTGCAGAATTATTGCTTTAGGGTGACAAAAGTGGCCTTGTTCTATTTGTAAAGCACCTACTACTCTTTTAGTGGCTTACAAATAGAAGGTAGAAGAAATAATAATTTCAAAACATCTTTGTTTTAAAACTCCATTTATAACTTTGCAATCTAGACTGATGGGGATAGTTGCAAAGGCTGGCCATCGCCTCACGAGGCTAATCACACCCTGCCTGCTCTGTATCAGTGGAGGGAAGCAGTTTTCTCCAAGGCTGAGTCAGAACAGTGTCAGCTTTGACTCACCCATTGGAAGAACTTCTCTCTCTGCAGTGACATTAAACCCGTGAGGCTGAAGTTGGGCTTTGCAAATACTCTCTGTGAAGATGAGAGATGTGTCAGAGACTCCCTTCCTTCATCCACGCTTGCTTAGTTTAGAGGCGCTTGTTTTTAGAATTAAAAGTAGAAAGACTGTTAAATGAAATGTAGAGGGGGTTTATTATTATTATTTATTTTAGAATAAGTGGAACTTTCTTTGTAAGCTGCATATTTCAACATGAGTCTGGGTAACCAGCATGTTAACCAAGCGATGCCCAGGTGTTTCTGACTGCAAGTACTCTGCTGAGGAACAGCAATATAGTGGTTCTTCTGTTGTATAAGACAAAACGCATCCAATAAACTACGCAGCCAGTTCTGTTAGTAGCCTTAAGATGTCACTAACTGACTTGGCCTTGGCTTTTTCCGCTGGATTGCGGCAGAGCTGGGGCTGGAGGAGCGGAAATAGGCTGTTATTTTTAACACGTCTCCCCCCCTCCTACAGTGAGTGACAGACAAGGTGCTGATGTCAATTGGCTAGTGTTACAGGCATTAATTAAGTCAACTAAAAGTCCTTTTAGTTTCCATTTCCTTCTGCAGGGACAGCTAACCTACATAAATGGGAACTGCAAGAAGAGAAGGCGAGCGCCGAAGCGACCCGCGGCTCGCTGTGCTGGGGGATGGAGTCGGGCTCCCCACGCCAGCAGCGTGCGTCTGCTCATAGCGTGCGAGCTGCGTCAAATAGTACTCATGTGAAGGCCCCAGCTGAAAGCTTACTTTGTGAGGGTTATGTTAAGCATCTCAGTGGTTTTTTTTACTCCTTCCCCCCCCCCCCCCCAATCCCCCTTTCTGTATTTTTTACGTTTCACCATTCCATGATCTCCCCATGCCTTGCACTGAGATGCTGAAGCCCCCTCTGTGGTGTTAGCTTCCTCTTTGCTTGTTTCAAGAGGCTGCTTACCTTCTCCCCCTGTGCCTGAACTGAATCCTCGTTGTAATACATTTCTTTTGGCAACAGGGCTGTCATGGTTTTTAATGCCTGTGCTATTTGCATTGAATGTGCATGGTGCATGGTTGAATGCAATTGGAGGCTGGTGGAAAACTGTTTTGTAGGAGGGCTAGTTTATGCCTGCTCCAGAGTGGGTCCTTGCAGCTCCTGGCACCGTGGGATTGCTGCAGGGAGGCTTCTGGGTGCCTGGATAAGCTTTGAGGAGCTGGCCAAAGACCGGTACAACATTATTGCTTATCCACCAAGCTGCTGTTACGAACTGCAAGGCTGGGCAGTGGCACATCTGTGGTAAAATCCACGAGTGTAAACCCCTGTAAACAGTGTTAATTAATATTTCATTTTACATTTGCAGTGGCATAAGACTATTCTAAGCCAGCTGATGTATGATAACCAGTACCAGGCCTTGGGCTGCCGATTCTTTAGCTCTCAGTTGTTTCAGATCTTGTTGGTGCCATCCTGAACTCTGCCAAAGTGAGAAAGACCACTGACAACTTCCAGTGATCTTTAAATTAGAACATAACATCCATCGTACTGACATCCATACAGCTGGGATTAGTGCCAGAATTGTCTTTTCTGTTAAGTAAGTGTTTGGGCACTGCAAAGGCTAGAATTTAACATAGAATTTCTACTGTAGTGCATTAAGACATGCTGCATGTCCCCTGAGCATCTAGCAATAAATAAAGGTTAAACTGGGAAACATACTCTATCTTTCAGCTCCTTTGTCTGTATTTACAGTTGTTAAATAGATATTGTATTAAAACGAGTCATTATGATTTTCTTCATATTTTGTCAGATGCTGAAGTTTAAGTTATCTTTGCACTAACCTAGTGTTTCCTGTCCAGCCAGTATAACATAGTATGAACAACTCCATACATATATCTTATTCATATAAGCAAAATATAGTATAACTTCCCAAGATTAAAGTGTACTTTACTGAAGTACATATCTGTGACAAAATCTATCAAATCTGTTAATCTGTTGGTTTGGGTTTTTTTTTTCTATTCTACCAGCTGGCCCATCCTCTCTCATAGAAACCTTTTTTCTTATAATTCTACAGATGCTTATTTAATTGGGATCTGATCTGCCTGTTACTTCCTCGCCAGTAAAATTATTTTAAATGGTTATAGGAGTCAGCTAGTGGCTTTTGCAAGAGACATCTGTTGTTCCTGTACAGTATATTCCCAGCAGCAAACAGGACAACCATGAGTCACATAGTAGCAGCTAAGGTGATGTAAGTCATATTGACAAAGCCATCGTCCTACAGCTCACGTTTTGTCTCTTTTCACCTGATGAGGATTCACAGCACACTCATCTTGGCACAGATTTGCCAGGTTCCTCAGTTATCTTCACCGAGGAAGAAAAAGGTTATGGCCAATGTGGGGGGGACTGGACACCTCTTTAACAGTGCTCATTAACTGGGCAAACAGGTGAGTATAAAAAGAATTGCTTTTGTGTTGTGGAGTGAAACTTTAAAGCACTAGTGTTAAATGTTTAGATCATCAAGAAAAAAATGTATTCACATCTTGTAAACTTTATTGCTTTAAAGGAGAAAAAAAAGTAGCAAATGGTAAACACCAGGCAATGCAGAAGAACACAGTAAGAGAGGGCGTGCTGGCTCTGGGTTATAGTAGAGGTCTCCGATTCAAGGTTTACTACTCTACCATGGTTTCATCAACCTTTTTGTGACCCCAAGCAAGTTACTCCCATCTCACTATTCTTCCATTTCCTCTTTCTGTAAAATGATATTAATAGCACTTCAGCTGCAGAGCAGGTTTATTGTACAAGGCTTAATGAATGTTTGTCTCCCTCTGATTGAGATTCTTTCCTGCTGGAGGCAAGAATTTTAAGCAGGTTGATTAAATAGAAAACATCTAACTCTGAGGCTATTATTAAAAGCAGAAGGAATTGTTTCTCAGGGAATTTTTAATTTGATGTCCATTAGAATTGTCTGAAACATAGCAGCTTTAGTTGTTCTGTTATTTAGCAACTTTAGTTTTGTTTCCCCTAGAAACTCTGTTAGGGGGGTGCTCTGACTTTTGAAATGATCCGAGGCAATTAATGCCTATATAGACACTGCTAAACTCTTATTGCCCTGAGGAACAACAAATCAGCAGTTACACAGTCAGAAAACGTGCCACTGTATCAGCAATATACATGGAGTTCTGGAATTGCAGGAAAAAAATAATTTTGGATGTTTGGCCAGATCCAGTCCTCTTCCCTAAGGCTGTGATGTTAGTGTAACACTCTGGCATGAGATCTCAAGAGCAGAGTGGTGCAAGACTCTTGCTGTTTGCAAGAAGAAAACTCAGCAGCCCACAACAGGATGGATGGAGAAGGCTGTGCTGAGCATGGAGCACTAAATCAAACCAATAGGAAATGCTGAAGACAACTTTCGGACACCTCGAATGCCTTGTGGAGGCCAGCAGTAGTATACCCGTGTTCACCTGTAACTGAAGGTCCAGAAACAACACAAATGTCTTGCTCTTTGAAAGAGGGTTCCCACTCTTCTTTTAAAAAATTACTGCTAAAAGATGTGCTTGTGCCCTCTTCTGCTATACCTTATTGCTAAGAGCCATTACTGAGAAAATAGTTCATGCCCTCTACCTTTGCCCTGAGGGGTTCAGAAGCAGTTCCTTCCATCATGAGTGGCAACCAGTGTGCTGTGTCTGCTCCAGAACCAGGCAGCCTCTCCTCCCATGAGAAAAAGCAGAGAGTTACTGCTCTCTGTCCTTGCTCTATTTCTGTGATTTCTGTAAAACCGTTTTTGGATAGGACACAGAAACAGTCCTAGAAGCAGGGGCTGGAGTCCAAGGGCTTGCTCTCATCAGGTGACTGGGGAGCAGCCCTGCACGCCCCCCGGCTCCAGCCAGTCTTCAGTTACAGCCCACCAAGAGGCAAAGCTTCGGCAGGGTACGGTTCTTGGGGTTTGGGGTACTGCTGGGGGGCTTTGGCACAGCGTGTGGTGCAGCTCAACAGCTGATTCATTTATCAGATCTGGAACTTCTCTTCTGAAAGAGAAGCTCAGTTTCCTAGCCCTCATTCCCATCTGCAGAGTATCTCCAAAGCTGACTGGGGAATTCCCAAACATTACAAGTATCAACTGTGCCAGGTTTTTATCTGGAATTGCTCCATTTTCTTTCCCCACCTTTTGCTGTCACGTGGTTCAGATAGCTTCTGCCACCAAGAACATTTGGTAAGTGACCAGTCCTGCTGGAGGAAAATTATCGGGCATTAAGTACAGTGAGAGTATTTTAATCCTCGTACGATTAAATAGTGTGTGGCGCTCAGAAAAATATGAAGCAGGCATAGCGTGAACTTAATTTGATGTACACTAGTCTTGTGTGTGGTTTGCAACTCTAGGTGGGCAGGGGCCCCAAGGGTCTCACACCATGGCAATGGTGTATGGCCATTTCATCCACCCTCTGCTCAACGCAGCAGCATGCTCAAAAATCTGTTGTGCCGCCATAAAGTTACACACATACCCAAGGAACTTGCTACAGGATCTGAACACCCAGCTCTAACACTACTTCTGAAAATTACCACAGAATCACACTTTACAGGTATTGTGTACTTTTTAAGTATACCTCCATAAAAACAAAATAATCTTTATCACAGTAGTAAAAGCATAACTACAGTATCTCATTTTGCTTTTGTGTCACGAAAGAAGGAATTTGTAAACACTCCCAGAACTTTCAGAAAACTGTCAAGAAATTCCCCAAAAGCTAAGCATTTAAAAAGTTTTCATTCCTTTCTGGAATCAATCCACTTTGCCTATGAGATTAAATAATCTGCGTTATCAAATATGTATCTATATTGGCTGTTTTCACAGTTGCATGTATAGCACAGTTGTGCTCTTCCTAGCGAATGAGTGGCAGCAAATCTGAGAAGGTTTTTGTAGGGAAGCCTTACAGCCAGATTTCCTTCACTGCAGTTTGTACAAGCACTGAGCAATAGGTGACTGCACCTCTGGCTGTGACGCAAGGAGGCAGATTTAAGAGTCTTCTCTGGATTCAGATATTTATAGAAAATGGACCTACGTGCTTGACTAAGGAGTTTTTACAAGCAGTTGTATGAACAGACATTAGCAGTTATATGAATTTAATCTCTCTTCTGTGGATATGATGAAAAACTTGTCAAGGATTTAGACAGTAGCCAAGGCGAGTGTCACAGAGCGCTGTTGTGGGTCAGGGATTATATAGCTACTGCTGGTGGCCAGAGACAAAAGATGTGATGTTTTAAGAGTTAGCCCCGAATAGAAACCACAGTGTTTCTATTATTATACAAACAGGGCTTAAAGTCCTTGTCTTTCTTCGTGATGTGTTAAAAGCAGTTGCACTGGTTAATAAAATTCAGGGACAAGTTTTGTTTTTCTCAGGAAATGGAGTGGATGGAACCTCTTCAGAAAGCCGAATGATGTAATTTTGCTAATATCTGCAACTTATAGCTAAGAAAACTAATTTGCGTTTTCCATGTTACAACCAGAAAGGCCAACAGAGACTTTATAAACCAAAGGGAGGAAAACACAGGGGAATGTATAAAAGAAGATTTTGCTATAGGAGCAACAGCTTTAATATACAATGCACATGTGGCCAGCAAATCTTCCTTTTTTTTTTTTCCCACTTTACTTTGATTCTGTGACCTGACGTTTACTCCTAAACCTAAGCTGCTTCTCTTGTACATGATATCAACTACAGAATAAATAGATCAATGTCGGGAGTCAGCGTGATGACATGGGAGCAGTGCTTAAAGTGGTGGGATTTATAGGTGGTCAACGGAGGCAGATATACAACACGCAAGCGAGGACGTCGGCAACTTTTATACCAGTGGGCTGGGAACACCGTGACTACGAGGCACCTATGAACCCACAATAGCATAAGGAAGAGCATTTTCTGTTCTCCCTCCTCAGATACCCTAAGACACAAAAATGGCAGAAATTGTTGAAATCATCTTCTGTTGTCAAACCTATAAAGTGAACAGCCTTGTGTAATAATGCTTGCACACATCTGGAAGGAGGTTGGTTTGGAGCTGTGCAAAATGACTGCCATAAAATCTAAATGGTGCTGGTTTTGTCGGGGTTTGGATTCCAGATAACAAATTAGGATCGGTTCAGTGAGAAAACTTTTGAGGTTTTAAATGAATTCATCGTTTTCTTATGTTTCCGTGTTAAGAGTAATGTGTGTTTTCTGTTTGGCAAAGAAGCTTGTGGTCAAAATGTTTAGCGTCAGCTTCATCCTTCTGATGTTTGAGAGTTTATGAAATTTATGAAATCCTCAAGTTATTCATATCCTGCTCATGTAGAAGTTACTACAAAATTAGCATGAAATCTCCCAACAGAAATCAGAGGTTTCACGGAGCTTTTGCTATGAAAGAATAACAACAACGACCATTTCTTGAAATCTGTTCAGAATGTCATACTACGTTGTGGATGTGTTTAGAAATCAAATAGACCTTACCTGTCATTCAGTTCTCTCAAAATAAATTGAGAGAGTTCCTCTGGTAGCCAAATTCAGAGTTTGTGTCTTTTTCACTTCCATTACATTTTGTCATGCTCAGGCAATAAAGCCAATAATCTCCCCCATGTAAAAATGTGTTTAATAAGCTACAAAACTACATTCTGTTCCCTCTTCCCTGTTACGGGGATCTTTCAGCATCAATGCAGAATTGCACGTAAAGCAATGCATGCAAACGGAGGCTGCAGTGAAAATCAGATTTACGATCTTCTTTCACAAAGAATCATGTTTTTTCAGGCTGTCTACAGATTTGTCAGAATCCATTAAAAACAGAGGTCCTCTTTTATCATCCATAGTCTTTAATTTTTCAAATGTGGGTAGAGTGGTTATGCCTTCATAATAACAGTTGCGGTAGTTGTTGGGGGGGCAACTACACATTTATGTAGACACTTTAATGCGTGTTTTTATGCCAAGTTTATTAAAGACATTTTTGAAGGCACGCTTCTTAAGAAAAATGGTCCATATTTTAGTTTTCCATGTTAACAGTTTATTTGCTTACGTATTTATTTCAGCTGCCTTACTTATTTATTTCAGCTGCTGATCTCTCTCTAACTATTGCATTCCCAATCACTTTTCTTCCATCAGAGGAAGCAGTCAGAAAAGGCTGTCATTGCCCCTCAAGGTTTCTTGTTGGCTAATTGGAGTTTTTGGCTCTTTATCCTGATGATTAAAAGAACAGCTGAGTGGAAGTCAGAATGCATTTACAGAGCTGACACACCCAGCTCTGCTCTTTGGTTTGCTCTGATTAATTTAGCAAATGAAACTCCTGTAAACTCACATAACTTTTTGCCTATACAAAACTACTGTTGCTCTATAGTTTTAAGTAAGCCCTGGGTAAACTCTCCTGTAGATAACTAAATCAGTATAACAAAAGCTTTTAAAAAGGCTTTTGTTGAAAAGTTTTCCAGTAAAGTAACATTTTGTGCTGGAGCATATAGATTGTATGAAATGAAACAGACCTTTTCAAGAAGCTGCTTTTATTTTAGCGTATGAGAAAAGCAACTGTTACTGTTTACACTCCTCAATCAAGGTAAGCATGTTTGTCTAAAGTATTACTACAGCTTGGCTTGCAAACACTTGAAGATTGCTTACCATTTTTCTATATATAGACTGCTCTGTGGAATTTTCTTTATCAAAACTTTTGGGAAAATCTTTAACAGAATCTGAGAAACTTGCCTAATTTATGCAGCCATCTATTCTCCTTCTATTGATTCCCTCCATGATATATGTTTATCCTCCCCGCCTGTGAAAACCTAGAATTAAAGCTGAAGCATTTCTATTTTATGCCTGTAATTGCTGGTAGAAAAGAGATGGTTTTTATGGGTAAAAGCTGTAATCTGTTTAGTGAGCTTTAAACAAATCATCTTGTAAAACCAAATACAAAACTATCCCAAGTTTACAAGACAGAAATTTCCAAACAGTGAAGCCTTACTTCACCGCAACTTTGAGAAACGACTTTTAAAGAACTAACCATTCCCACACCTTTTGTAATGAAATAATACAAAGTGAACCAGCCAGCTCCCTGGTTTTGAGAGGGGAGAGAGAGTGTTGGGGACGTGGTCCCCACATCAAAACTATCCTGGAGAGATCAACCATTGATGATTTAAATCTTCACTACTTTATCTCTTTGTTTGCTGCTTGGAATGCTATTGATACCTTCTTTGTCTTTGTAATTGTTTTAATTAGCCACCCAGCATGGGCCCCTGACAGTGCTTGTGATAGAGTATTATGGACAACCCAGCAGGACAGTGAGCCTGTTAACATGAAACACAGACATTATGGCAAGCTTAATTTCTTTTATTTGTGTCATTTTTTTTCCTGTCGTCTTTGTTTGTGTGTGTGCGTGCGTTATTACTTGGGAGAATGAAACTAACTTCCCAAGTACTTTGCTCTTTAAAGGGGGAAAGAAGCGTGAAAATGCCATCGCAAATATTTCTCGGGGATTGTACAATTAAAGCTGATATTACCACGTATCATTTCTGGAGTCAGACAAAGAATGAAACATTGGCCATATTGATTAGTCTTTTCATGCATCGTGTCTTCAGCAATTAGACTGATATTTATGGCATTTACTGTACTCTCGACTCTGCAAATTTCTTCTGAATTATTATTTTTTTGGCTCTGTGATGTTATTTGTTCTTGTTGACCACATCCTTCTTTTGTAAATGGAAATCTGGATGTTCAATTATGATGCAGATCTGCAACTCATTAGCAGTAAGCTTTGGTACTGTTGCCATTTGAAGACAATTCTGTCATTTAACTTGTGGGAACTTTTAGCAATGCGTATATTCTGGAAAAAAAAAAACCCAAATGTTTGTTTTTAGAGATAAACAATTCAACAACGTCAAAACCTCAAATCCTTTCATAGTACAGTTTGTTGGGTTGGGGTTTTGGGTTTTTTTTTTAATTGTGCCTTGGGATAGAGGAATGTGAATAGAGAGAGAGGTGCTTCATGAAAGCACAAGTTTCCTTTGAATTTGGATTGTTCAAATTAGCCCAAGGTCAGTCCCTGCCAATTATCGCCCCACTTCAGCTGTTCTCTGGACATTAATAAAAGCATCTGCTTTATTAACCAGGAATCCAGTTTTGCACTCTCAAGGCAAGGAGTTTGGGGTTTTTTTCCCCCCACTGTGTTGAATTTCTAGCTCGTTAGCCTATTGGTTTCATTTTATTGGCCTCCTTGAAATAGACCTGTGATAAAGTATTAGTCTGTGACTCGATGGACCAGATTGAAATTATTCTCCACTTTGACAGATTTGAATGTAAATCCTAAATGCCTGGGAATTCCTATGTTGTGTTAACCTAGAGGCACTGGTTATTTTCAGTGTTGGCAACTCTTGCACTTTTTCACATCCCTCAATCAAGAGGAAAAGGTGTGTAGCGGGGGGAGGCTCGTTTCTTAAGGAAGATTTTAATTGTGACTGTTTTGAAGAGAAGCTGAAATACAACCTGTGGTGTCCACTGCAAGCCAAAGGGAAACCTGGGGGGAAGGAGGAGAGGGAAGGGGGCTGCGATACTGCGTGAGCTCAGCACCATGAGGTGAATCACTGTACAGTCAACTGAAATCTTCAAATCAAAGCGCATTGCCCCCGGCGCGGGGGTGGCTGCACAGGAAGCGCATCTGCTCCTTCCACAGTTTGCAGCTCAGCAGTTGAAGGTAAATTCTCGTCCTTTCCTATTTATGTTAATACAGCAGTGATGACTCTGAGAGAGGTGGAAGGCTCCGAGTCCTGGCTGGATGGGGTGGCAGCAGGAGCCTGTTCAGCTTCTGTGGGGACAGTAAATCAAAGACATATTAGCTGTAACTCCATACTTCAATACACTAGAAAAAATACGTAATTTAAATTGGGAGGATGAGAAATCCCTACTGCCATTAAAATAGTGAGAGAAGGTTCTTTGTTAGAACAAATAGACAAATAAAGTTGCCTTATGTAAAATGTAAGGGATATGGGTTCCTTCAGGGAGGAAAGCAGTAAGATATTCAATGGCCACGTTTTACCCATCTTCAAAATAGCCTAAAATGCGGTATATTAAGCTTCTCCGCATAACCACCCCATTTCCTTTGCTGGCAGGTATGAGGGAAAGAGGCACGTATAGTTTTCCTCAGCACAGTTCATTTGCGTTAGCGGGGTTGGGGTATGGCAGAAATTAAGTTGCCTTGAGATTTGCTAATTTTTATTTAAAAGGTACAAGTCATGCAGCATATTATCTTGGCCACAGATTTCTTGTTTGACCTTGGGCACTGTGCACAGCCCACCGTGTGCTTCAGCCACCTCCCCCCATGAAGTAGGTGCGGCTCCTTTTGCTTTTCTAGAATGTCATAGGGCTAAAAAGCCACTAACGATTGCAAAGAGCTCAGAGGCTGCTTTAAAGAAAGCTGTTGGGGCTGAATGGAAGACAACTGATAGTATCTCTGATGCCAGTGCTTAGCCATCCTTTACAGAAAAATAAATAATCGTATTTATGTCTGTTTATGTCTATTTGCTTCTCCTCTTCAAATAGAAACATAACTCTTCCATAGCACTCGGATTGGGTAGCTGTGGCATGCCATGTTTGCCAAACTGATACTTAGTTATATGTGATATTTTAGTATTTTAATCAAACGTAATTAAGCTAAACATTGCAAATTATTTGCGCCGAGAAATCGTGCACTCGCAAACTTTGACTGTTATATTTCTGAAATCTCCATTCTAGTTACTTTGAATTTGCATGTGTATTTACTTGCAAGTAGCAGTGGTGGTACTGCTGATTGGGTTAGGTTTTGATTTACTTATTTCCATATATATTCATGGAAAATGAGTGTACAAATTAAAGGTACAATTTGGTGTTTGGTGCTTATTATATCCCAAATACTGCAACTACTCTTTTTGATGAACCTGATGTTGTAAAGTAGATACTGCAATTTATGTGATACTGTAAGTGCAGCTGGCTGTGGGCAGTATGAGTTCAGTGACATGACAGGTTAAGAGCCAGATCATTGCTTTCATTAGCTTAGACTTGAAATTATTTATCCAGAACCCTCTAAATTCAGTGGTGCTCCTTTCACTGATCCCACTGGTGGGTGCTGAGGCTGCTCCAGCCACCTCACAGCCAGTGCATGGACACCGCAAGGGCAATGGCAGCTTCATCACCTCCTGCCTCCCCTTCCTCCACCGTCCTTTTCTATCTCACTGTTGTGTGCTGGCCTCTTTGTTAGACCAATACAGTTGTTGGACTGCTTTGTGAAGTAGCTTGAGGAAAATAATTTGGCCATAAAAATGGTTGGGTTTTTTCCCAGCTTGGACCAGTGTCTTGGTAGGGTTCATAGTGCAGCTGAATGGGAGGGATGGAAAGCTCCAGGGCTGGGTCCAACATGAGAGACAGCTGGGGTGGCAATGCTGTAAGCTGCTTTTCCTTGCTGATTGCTTTGTGATATCGGACCCCAATTTAAGGTGGGCATCCTTCGCAGGATGGAAGTTTGATACTCTGTGAAGCCAATAGGAAGAGATGGGTGCCCTCGGGGAAAGTGGTTGAGTACCTGGATTTGATGCCTACCTTGAAAGGGGTAAGCAAAATCAGAACAAACTACACCCAGAAAGAATCCCTTGCACTTGTGGAAAGAGGCAGAATTCCTCCAGTTTAAAGGAAGCTTGACATGTTGTTAGGAGATTAATATATTCTCTGTGACTATGATGGAGCAGTTGGTCTGGAGTCAATTTTCTTTTCAGATCAACAAACCTTGTTGGCTAGTCATTTACTAGATGATGAAGGCTTCTCTAAAGCAAGAGTACAGAGCTTTTTGTGTCCCTCAATCTGACTCATGATTTATAAATAATAGCTGTGTTTACAAATCGACCATGGGCAAAACTCTCCTGGGTGAGGCAGTGTCTAAACAGAGACAATTTAATTACTTCTTACTCAATATTTGGTAGGCAACAAAGGCCCATCCCAATGCCAGCGGAAATCAGTGGCTGTCTTCGTGGGATGCTGGATTAGTTCTCTGATATGACCGCTTTGGACAAGGAATTTTATTTTTATGTAGGAAAACTTGCGTGGGAAAGCTTTGTAAGTTATCTGTTAGCTCCAGACATTGTCGTGCAGTAATGTAACCTGAATCATGGGGGCCCCTCCTCTCCCCAGGTAAACTTGCACATTGTAGAATTTAAAAAGAAAAAGAGTATCTTCTGTGTCATGGCTTGAAGTTCTCACTGGCAAAGGCTACTAGAACATATTTCATTTTATATCCATGGCTTCATATTGGTTAATGTTCAGGCCTGTTATGGTACAGGCTGCTGGTGGCCAGCCCTGGACTGGGGATGTGGAGATGCCCTGCATGGGGGTGCATGCGTGGGGAGCCACTCTTGGATGTAGGCATGGAGCACCTCTTGGAGAACACACCCCAACTTGGGGAGATTGACAGTTTAAACCCATCCTGATGGAGATGCCACAGTGGGGAGGGGATTTCTTGTGCCTCAAGCAGTGAGGAAGGTCATTGTAAACTGGGGGGACAATGGACTTATGTCTGAAATGGGAGAAATACATGACATAGCTAAAGCCATTCATTTCTTACACAAGAATTCTTGTAGTAACGCATTTACTGAAAGGCAGCTTGAGTGTCAACAACTAATTGTAAAGGTCGAGTGATTATTTTCTAGTTTTCATTTTGAACTAGATGGTGAAATGTTTACATCTCCTATAGATATGATTGATGTGGAGAGCAAACAAGAAAAAAAAACCTTTACTGGGTCAACAGGTTACTTAGAAATGTGTGGAAAGGTTAATCCCAAAGCTTCTGTCCTTCTTAAATGACCATTGTTATTTATGCATTCATAACCCTGGAAAAATCATAAAGACCTTTCCCCCCACTCCAGGAAGTTATACTCATGCATTTACCTGTTACAAATGACTAACTAAAGTAATCCGCAATTTTTATGACCTCTCACTGCACTTTCAAATGAGGTTTTGGTTTTTTTTTTTCTTTGTGAGAGCTTGGTGAGGTATTACTTTCTGCTCAGGTGTAACTGAAATCCTGGGTCATCCATTCAAGAATGTTGTTGCCTGCAAGATATTAATTGCTTCTCAAACCTTAGAACTATTCCAACTTCCAAAGGTTAATGGAGCAGATAGATTTAGGACATGTTCCTAACCACACAGGTTATCCTCCCTTCCAGAAATATGACACTCGCTGGAGATGGGTCATTCATTTTTATTGTTTAAAATGTAATGAAGCATGGCATTTATAATCCGCTGGCTGGGAACATCTTACTTGTGAAAAAAGAGGCCACGATATACACTGCTTTTATGGATGTTAGCACATCCATCTTTGTTCTCATTCTCTGGAAACTGGCCACAGAGGCACATGTTTTAGTCAAAGCATCTGGTTAACCTGAAAGGGCAAACCTGGCGTGCCCTGCTGGGACGCTGGTGCCCACAGCCCTTCCAGGGCTGGGTGGTTTGCAAAGCCGCTGAGAGCTGCAGAAGCTAGACTGATGTGAGGATCTCAAAAAGGTACCGTAAGAGAACATGCCACCTAGTTGGCAGCAGTGAGAAGTAGCTGGTTCAGCTTTGCAGATTGTGAATGTGGTAGGTCCTGTGCTTTCTTTATGAGTGAAGTTCTCCAGCATCGATTTTTCAGAAGTTCCCAAGCTTCCTTGGAATAGCCTCACACCGAACAGTAGCGTGCTTCTGGGTTACATTACACTTGGTTGACACAAGCTTGCTTTTCTGTGGTGTAAAATATACTCAGCTGAAATTTGGAGTGAAATGTTAGTTTCTTTAAATATCAGTAGGCCAGGACCCTTGAACTCTGTGCCAGACGACACTCTTGAACAGCAACAACAAATTCCTCATGTGAACTTCATTATCCGCTCCTAATTTTCCAAAGTTATCTAAATTCTATCTATCATAAACCCTTGGCAAAACAACAGCTAAGTTTTGATAAATATTCGATAAGCCTCAGGATTTACTAGGAAGATTCATGAGAGTCTCCTTGTCCCTCCCACACACACTATGGGCTCTGGAATTTTAAAAATATTTGCACAGGTTGTGTGTGAGCAGTGTGTGTGGACACGTGGCTACCCGTAGCATGGATAACTTCCAGCTTCTTCTCTTTGTCTTACACAAATGGACGCAGTAGTTTGGCTTGCCAGGTTCTCCAACTCACTAAGTACTGAAAATATGACTGAGAAGGTCTAAATCTGTTTTGTATCAGTTAAGAACCATCTCTCTGTACCCCCGTTAAGGATTTGACTAATAAATACAATCAATGTTCTGTGCAAAAGGACAGAAATACTTCTTCTGGCTTTCTGGTGTAAGTCAGTGAAGTCAGATATTTTAATAGGTTGAAATTGTGATATAAAAATGTCATACCCATTGTTACAGACTGTATTAAAAACAATGATGAAAGATATTTTCAGAATGGTAAGGAAAACAAAAGAGAACTTTGATCTTAGTTTGGGAGAGATCCATGCAAGCATTAAGCTTCAGTTGCTATCCCAGGGAAATCAGTCAAATTCTGTGCAAAGGCAGGTGTCATCCAGACTTTTTTTCTTTCCTTTACAGATGAAGGCCCAAATAAATACTGCCCTCAAATCTGTCAGTGGTTTTTTCTTGGGAGCTAGTGGTAAACTTAAAGCATAAAGTTTTGATCTTGCAGAAGAGCCTGTCCAGCCTTTCCGAGTGCAGTGTCATTGCACTCCAGGCTGCTTTACATTAGGACCAGGTTCTAACTATCTTGAGATAGTGGCAAGAGCTTTTCGTGTGTCACTCAGTAAATCTCAAGAATACTCAGTGGAGTCTTACTTTGTAAATCTAATTTTAAAACTTTTGCTTTTTTTTTTGTTTAATTTCTTTAGATTTCTGAATTCTGAGTGTATTCACCTTTTCCTCTCAAATATAGGAGGCTCCTATTTCTCTTCTCCAGTTTCTCAGTAGGGCTCATGGATCACAGCAGTAGCTGAACCAGTTGTCAGTCAAATATGCATGCACAATGCTCACCACTTCAATGATAAACTGTATTGGCTGGAGACTGCAGCGTCTGGTTTTTAAATTCTGTAGCAGTTTACCTTCTGCACTGTTGCCAAGCATCTTAAAAGACTCAGGATCACTTTAAGACTCCATCTCTATTGTAATAAATATAGCATTTAAGGAAACTCCTGAGGAACTGGGATTAGGACTGCAATTCCAATACAGAAGAGCCTGTAGACTTTTTGCTGGGGGTATCTGTCCCCCAGCGAAGGACACTACCAGTAGGAATACTGCAGTGATCTCGTTTGCCCACAGAGAGGGATGATAAATTATGTGATGCTCCTGCTGTGGAAACTTAACTTTATAGACTACAGAGTTGAGTACCACACTCCAAAATACAAAGGGGGAAATGTTACATCTTCATCACAGAGTGATATTGAAGATGAAATTATTTCAGTACCTAGGACAAATAACAAGTGGGAGGTCAGTAGATAAAGAGATTAAGAGCACCCAAAAGGTCAGCACATTTTGCTGTGGAGTCGGGAAGAAGGCAGATGAAAGAGATAGGCGTGCCAAAGAGCAAGACGTTTGCTGGCTCCTGGTACAGTACGGGCTGCCTCTGCAGCTGCTTAAAACACAGTCCCGTCAGGTTAGTAAAGGGCTATATACATCACAAGAAGAGAACAGTTGTTTAACAGAATTTCTTCACTACTGCATTTGGATTAATTGAATCCTGTGTGAAGCCTTATCAGGAAGAGCTGTCAGCAAAGAATTCCAATAATCCAATCAGTAGGTCACGAGTGCAAGAATAAGTATCTACAAATCGGATTGAGAGCGCCAAACCTGAAGCCAAGCAATATTCCAGAGATGACAGAATAGATGATTTCACCACATTGCTGATATAATTAATGGAGATTGATAAATTCATCACAACACCCATGTTTTGTTTGTTGTGCTGGAAAGGTGATAATCTAAAATCCTGATTACAAAGGCAAGAGAACAAAACAAGAAGTGTAAATCAGGTGATAATAGTAGCTAAACAATCATGTCTGTCATGTTAGTGTTTGTGCAATATTATGTATATCAAGTATTTTGCGCAGGTGTCCAGTGTTAACCACCACGTTAAGTGCAAAGCCAGTTGATATCTAAGAAACGGATGAGTTAGAGGTTGTTTAAAAAAAAAAAAAAATCATTGGTCACAGGACTGGTTGTGTCAGTCACTAAAAACAACGGCAGTTCAGATATTCAGGAATATCAACTGTGTCAAACTGTTCTTGGAAAGAAATATTTCAAGTGGATGACTCAAACCTTAGTCACTTCTTGTTGTGTGTTTCCCATTGCATTTATCAGAGAAGTCTCTTAACCTGAGCTGTCTTATATAAAGCTGTCCATAATGGCATGAAAGACAGTAAATCCTGATTTCACATGTCAGTCTATTGATTTAAGGGGTATTTGTTGGTTTTTTTTTTTTTCTTGTAGGAAATAATAATCTCAAAAAGAGAAATATAATGTGTACTTAGGACTAGGTCTTGACTAGGACAAGCATTGTAAAAGTGTGTATAATTTTTAACACATATTTTGGGCCAGTTGAAAGCTGGTATTCGACCAGGACAGACCTGGGGACTTCTAACTCTCCAAAGGGAAGGAGTCTATGAGCTCTCTCATTCAGGGCAACTTTAGAGCCATGAATTAGTAATGTGAAAGAAAATGCCATGACATGTGCTGTGAATAGGTCTTCCCCCATTCTTGTTGAAGAAGTGTCAAGTACCGTTCAATTTTCTGACCAGCGATACAGGATACAGAGACGATATATCTGCATATCTATATATTCTTTGGTTTATTTCTGTTTCAGTGTTACAAGATGGTAAAATCTGCATAAACAAATAAAACAAAATTAACCGGAGATGAGAACAAGTGAAATATGCTAAGTTCAACTTCCCTTACACAGGAATGACTGAGAGTAACTTTGTGATTTAACCTAGTGTGACTGAGAGTTGATTTGGTCTATTGCTGACTGCATAAAGGCTTTCCTGATCCAAGAGATGCCTCTGTATTGTAAAACCTTGTATTTCTAACCTTTAACATCTTACCGAGAGTACTGTCCATTGCTTTCACATCATTATCTGAGTTTAAATACCTCTCATCTGAGCTTGTTCTTCCTTAATCTTTAAACCTTGCTTAGTGCTACCTTCATACTTAATCATTCTCCTGCTTTGCAAAGCACTTGGGGATCATTCCGATGATAAATTTCAGCTTCATCAGCTACTGACCCACATATGCTCCGCAGTCAGACTGCAACTGCTTGTCCCTATAGGTCCTGGGGTAACATTATAATTAAAGAGCAGCTGCTGGCATATATAGGCTCCATGGAATCTGTCATCAAAGGGCAACTGATGTCCCACATTAACTGAATGGATCTCCAAGGAATTACGGTGATAGAAATCAACTTTCCTCCCCAGCAGAAATTACAGCACATCTGCCTTGTCATAGCTAGATGCTGCATTTGTCCTGACAATTGCGTCCCATCCAATACTACAGTCGTGCATACACGCACGGCGACTGAGGGTCTGACAGCACTTTGGGACCTCCGTCCATCTTGCCAGGGTTCCCCATGAGTACCAGAGGTACTTCTGTGCATGTCACACAATAAAGTTGTGTGGTTAATTACACTTATTTACCTGTCTGATGATTAAAGATAAATGGCAGTCAAATTTAAAATGTCCTTTTATATGTCAACAAAAATGGATAAAAGAAAATAATCTTGTGTTTGGTGTATGATTAACCTGTGGAATTTACTGCAGTAGGATATTACTGAGGCAAATAGTTTAGTAGGATTTAGGGATTAGACACATGAATAAGAGCAGCATTTACTAGTTACCTTCTCTAGATTTAAGAAAGGTAATTTCTTCCCGGTGCAATTCGATACATAAGGTCAGCAAATGAGCGCTAGCATAAGGACAGGCAATGCCTCCTCCGGCCCATGGCTCCCAGCAGGTCTCCAAGACAAGGTGCTTCCTTCCTGGAGAAGGATAAGGTATCAACGTGCTTGTCAGTCAGGGCAAAATACTGTACTGAGGGCACAACTGCTCTCTTCTGTTGGGGGACTGTTTTATCCCTGTGGGTCAGGTCAGGACTATTTCGCACCCCCGGCAGTTTGGAGTTTTGGCCTCCCACCTTTTTTATTCCTCTCTTAATTTCAGAAAGCCTGACAGTGTGGCCAATGCCCTTCCGCAATGATCATTATAACTAATGGACAAGCCTATTTATTATAAAGTCTGTTAAAGAGTAGTTAAAGAGTAGTTAACACGCCCTGATTTCTATTTAACTGTCACTCTGTAACCTGCTTGGGAGCAGATCTGCACTTTAAACATAATCACCTCTTAATGCTTCTTATTTATTTATTTAGAGGCAGTATAAACACCATAGGCCAGAACCTCTGCTGATACATCAGCATGCCCCCAGCAGCCAGGATCTGTTGAAATCAATGGGGCTTTACTGATTTATATCCCCTGAGAATCTCCACGTAAAATAAATTCCAGCCAGGAGGTAGGAGATATATGTATATGCAGAAGTCAGATAAATTGGTGTGTTTGTATGACACACAGACATTTCAGGGTCAATAGTATGTACAGAAATCGGAGTTCCTTTAAAAGAAAACTTAACGACTAATCCAACTTATTAAACCTGATTTATGTTTGTTAAAAAACAGTCAGGTGACAACTAACTGATGCATATCTTTATTTGCTTTGGTGTAATCCTGCATTTTTGTTTTGCACTCGTAGATATGATGTTTCACTGTTTTAAGGTCAGAGTCTAATTTCAGATGTCACAAGAAAGGTAGTGTACGAAGAAGCACACTGCTGCTTTGTGTGCATGCAAAGAAAAAACCAGATATTTTGCAACACTGAACTCCCCCGCAGTCACAGTAGCTATAAACTGCCCCGTCAACCTTAAAAACAACAAAATACCTTTAAATCAAGAAGTTGCAAAATGCTTTTCAAACTGTCATCCCAGCCAGCCAAGTTTTTGTTAAAAAAACTTATTGAGTTGCAATAGTCCTAATATTTTTTTTTTTTCTCCCCTTGTTGAGATTAGTCTTTGGAAAACTACGTGCAGCTTTTGCTCCAAGTGAAATGAATATGCACCCAATTTTCTGGGGCTGCAGTCTGTGGTGTGTGCACAACTGGAAGTTGGATTAAGCTGAAATAGGTGGATTTCTATAAAGGAATGTTAATATTGTATATTCTAAGCACATAATCTTAACTCACTCATTTCTCTGCCACTTTTTTGCCCTCCCCCAGGATGAAAGAACAAACCAAAACTTTTGACACAATTATTTTTGTTTTTTAGTGACGTAGCCTTGTCCCTTAAGACATGACTACTGTACTATGACTTATCATAATGCTGTGCCATGAAACACCTCATAAAAATAATGTTATTTCCTCTGCTTTCTTCTGAACCTTTACAAGAAAATTACTTTCAGTCTGCTTAAATCTTGTTACTTTTCATAACAACCTCTTACAAATAAAAGCAGTATAGTTAACTAGGTTGATATGAACAAACCAGAAAAATAAGGTAAGTGTTTAATTTTTTCCCCTTGTTTTGTTTATTGCTTTGTCACTTACCAAAAGTTGGAAGAAAAAAAAAAGTAATTGGATGTTTTATAATTTGTGACCATTTAAAAGAATAAATGACCTGAATCAGAGGTCAAAGCCTTTGTGCTTTCTGCAGTAGAGAGGTTTTTGTTTTGTTTTCCCCTGAATCTTTTTATACTGGAAAAAAAAAAAAAAAAAGAAAAAAATTAAAGCAGGCTAAAATAAAAATCTCCCCTGTGCATATTCACACAGAAGACGATTCCTAAAGGATCTTTACAACTTCTGATTTAAATGCCTTTTTCCTTAAAGCTTGCAAATATCAACAACATTCCTGCACACTGTAATCAAATACTTTCCCAAAAAGCCATGGAATGTGCCATAATTTGTCAAAGATCCTCACTGACAAGTTTTTAGTAAAGTCCACTACAGCAAACCCTCCTCGGCCCCCTTGACCCACGTAGCAAGAGACCTTTGACCCTATTTGGGCCTCTTTTATGAGCTTCTTTCACTCTGACCAGATGGCTAAACTATCAAAGGTTTTTATGAGTAAAAACTGCTTTTCAAACTCACAAGTTGTATATTTCTCTCCATGTTAATGTGAACTATCAACCCAAAGGCTTTAAATTGAAAACACAAAAGGTGCTCTGCAGCTGCCGGCTCCGCAGCGGCACCTCGCATTGTGCTGGCTGGGTGGGGATGTTTGCAGAGTAAACAGCTGATGTCCAGATGAAGACAGTTTAAGGCCAAATAGTTTAAAAAAACACCCACCGAAACCCTAATAAATTATTTTTTCCCCAGGATATTGTTTTGAGCAGCTAACATGGGGTTTGCAGATTCATTCGCAGCTACTGCCAGCCCACCCTCTCTCTTCTGCATGGAGACCACTACCTGGAGTGGCAAATTAGGACTAATTAGGCCAAATTGCATCAGAAACAAAAATAGAGAGATTACAGACTTCTCAATCGGTTTGAATTTCAATGCAAACATCTCTGGACACCTGGACATCACTTTCTGAAAGCCGACTGAACTGTCTTGTTCCTTGCTGTCCACATGCTGTCAGAGTAGCAGTGGGGAGGATTTTT
This sequence comes from Pelecanus crispus, assembly GCF_030463565.1. Lineage (NCBI taxonomy): Eukaryota > Metazoa > Chordata > Aves > Pelecaniformes > Pelecanidae > Pelecanus > Pelecanus crispus. Next base: position 8,657,654 of record NC_134656.1, read on the forward strand.
ATCTAAGATCGTCAGTGGATATTTGTTGTTACTGTACAGTTCATCTATGCCATATTTTTTTTCTTTACAGAAAAATTCAGTAGGCTGGTTTGCTTTAATGTAATATACTCCTGTATATATCCTTTATATAAACTATTAATATACTACATGTATTTCACAGCATTTGCTCTTCCTATTTTTAACAGATATTTTAAAAGTTTCAAATCAAGATACTACAAATCAGAGAGATTAATAAAGAAAAATCATACCCTTATAGGCTTTCCCAAGAGAGCTGGGGAATATAATCTGCTCTTCCTCTTTCTCACAGGTTTCCAAGAGCTCTTTTTTTTAACCCTTCATATTCTGGCATACCATTCGTGCCATGGCGTATTTGTTTCACTAATGGAAAATCATATATTGTCAAAGTTGCAGAACTGCACATTTGGGAACGACTTTAGTTTAACATTCTTAATCAAATGACTCTTATGCAAGGTATTTCTTTAATTCAGTTTGAAATTAGGGTCTTAATTGGTTACGTATCTTTTTAAGCCAAATAAACTTTCCTCTCATTTAAAATCACAAAAGGCTTTTGTCTGGGGGAAGACAATGGTGTGCAAGTAGGATAAAAGATAAATATTGGCAAGAAGTCTCCACTTTAGTGAAACCAGGGTGTCTGTTAACATCAGGCTCATAGATCATACGGTCATCGGTGCATTCCGCAATCACGTAGGCCAGGGCTGTGTCTTCTCTTCAGTAGTTGTTCAGACCTACTGTACTTACAGCTGTCAGTCATGCCAGCGCATGTTACAAGTGAAGATAACGTACAGAAAAAAAGATGTAAAAATATATCAATTTTTCTCTTACCTCAGAAAAAAAAATTCAGCTTATCCTTACATTCTGTCTAAAGCTTTTCACTTTCTCAGATTTCTTTACATGTGACTTGTTAATCCATCAGTCTTGTTTATCCAACCAGGTTTATTAATGACAAATGTTGCTGGCCTTGCTGAGTTATGACTGTAAACTGAAAGAATATGAGGGCCAAGGTGAAAAGGTGATTTCTTTATAACAGCTGTAATTTATCCTGGGCTTTGGCCAGGCCTTTGATTTTGGACTGGCCCTGGATATAGTATTCCTACTGATTGCATTAGAATAGCCCTCAGGGGTCATGCTGAATTCCAGGGCCCTGGAACCAGTTAGAAGAATGGAAGATGACCATATGTGCAGGGTTAGAGAATGATAATAAGGTGCAGCACAATACAAGCCCGGGTGTTGTGGAAATCCTCTGCTATGCCTTCTGCATGCTGTCATTCATATAAGAAATGCACCCCAGCTTGGTCAGGAGGAGGAGAAAAGAAAGCAGGAAAAAAGAAATTAAGTCTCTTAGTTAGTCCGTGGGTTCATTAAATGTCTCCTGCAATGAGAGGGTTTGAGTGTATCGTGTTACTTCTGTTTTGATTTTGAAAGGATAGGAGAGGCCGGTGCCATCTCAAGCAGCTTCAGCAATTGTTGTTTCCAATATCACTTCTTGCGCAAAAGCCGTGTGGTCCTTGTCCCACAAAGAAGGACAAGATGGAAGATATGAGGGCCTCATCTCTGGTTTTTACTTAGTTTAGTAGTCCTGAAGTCAGGTCAGGCAGATAGGCCATGTCCTGTTCTATTGCCAGCACACGTTTCAGAGACAGGGTCTCGGTCTGCCCAGGTCCTCCCCCCCGCCTAGCTATGGTCTCTGTAGTTGGAGCAGTCACCCAGGTGTAGGAGACCTCTCATCTGTTCCGTTTCCAGCCTGGGTGAATAGCATGTCTTAATCAGGAGCCAGTTCTCAGTCTTTCCTGTTGAAACTGTTTCGCTTTTCACGGAATAGAGTTTAAAATGGACTTGTAAGGAGAGAACAAGAATACATATAATTTTCCTTACTAGGGGTTAGGGCACTGTCTTGGGAGAGGTAAATGTGTATGGGGCTCTGCTCTAGCAAATATTTGCATTATTTTTATTAAGCAGTCATAGATAAGTTACCACAGGAACTTTATTTATCTTTTAATGTTCCATTCTGAATCATAAAATCATAAGAAACTACAGGAAACAGGAGGTCTGGGCTCACCTGCCCTCAAGTCAGCTGGATTGCAACTTTGTAGGTGCAAACAGATTATTATAGTGCAATAACAATTGTACAATTCAGTGGTACATACTGCTATAGACAAGTTTTCACAGGTGCAAGATTGCCTTTGAAAAGAGATCAATCCAACCTCTTAAAGTAGTTTTATTAACTGTTGACAATTCCCATTATTTTTCAGGCATGGCTGATTACACTGTCACTTTTGGCAAATGCTAAAATAGCTTGTGATTTCTGCTGACTTCAAAGGCTTTGGGCCAGGGCAATACTGTACATGAATTCTACAAAATACATCTGGTATCTCAATAAGGGCAAAACTGTTATTTGTAGGAATACAGGTCTGGCTATCCGGCTGCACATAAAACTGTACCTAGTACTGCTAATCCTTCTACCTGCCAACCTGTCATTAAGTGCTGAAACTGTGATTTGCAGCCAGACATGCTTACCATGACTCACGTGACCGCTTTCACATGAGATCAGTACCGTAGTCAGCCTGTGTTAAGACACGACATGGCATTAGCTCTTCCTTGCCTGTGCGCCTTTTGGCCTCTGCAGTGTTTTATCACAATTATCACACATTAACTTATTAATGGTCCAGATTTTACCTAATGTCAATGTGAACCTACTCTTTGCAAGTCCTCGTGTTGTTCACCTTGTCAGGAAGCATCTGAGCATCTTCCAGCAGTGCAGTAAGTGATGTGCCTAATCAATGTAGTACATGTTCGTCCTCCTCCCTCAAAGGAAAAAATGTGTGTGGTGGAATAGCTTGCTTCTGTTGGGGAGAGACTGGAATTTTTTCAGAGGTGGGAAGGAGAGGGTGAACATTCATAAAGCACTTACTGCAGTAATTTAACATACAAAAGCATTCAGGTCTCTGGACAGTTCCTAAAAGAATTAAAAAAGCAAGCTACTGCCCACATACCACTCCAGCTGCTATTCTGGTCTTGTGATAGGTGTCAGTGAATGACAAGACAGAGATACGAGTGGGAGAGCTGTGCTCCGAGAGGTATGTGATCGCATGGGCAATTGCATACTTCATTTGCACAGGATGACTCTTTCAGCTCCTGGCTAAACACTTGCTCTTGCAATGTGCCAGTGGAGCAATAAACAGCTGAGAGAATTGTTTGGGACAAATGCTAGTGATTCTGTGTTCTTCATGGCCAATATTTCAGAAAATGCAGCTTTAAATTCCTTCATGTTCAGATGGCAAAATTAACAGTAAGGCATCAGTCTTCATTGGCCAGAGGCACTGCAACTTCTTTGAAGTTTCATTATTAAGTATACAGAGGCTGTGGGTTTTCATCTCAAAAAACACTTTCAATTTCTAATGAAGGATGCTAGAGAAAACAACAACCTTTATTACACATCCTTGTTTCTGTTCTCTCTTCCATGTCATTATCTGTGGTGCTCGCAGCGTAAAGGCAAGGGTATAAGGCACACCTGAGTATTTGGGGAGTGGGCACAGAACAGTCCTGCTAGAAATGCTAGGCAGGAAACATGTATAGCTTATTCATGCCTTATTAATTCAGAAGCATTAAAATCTCAAGTCAGGCATCATTTTAAATCATGAGATTTAAAAAAATTACTCAATACTCCTTTTTTTTATTTCTATTACTCATTTTTGAGCCCTTAGGTGATATATATCAGAGTTTTTCTTTCCATCAGGCTTGCATAGAAAAAACAAAAAAATCTTTTTTTCTTTTTCTTAATGAAAACTAAAATTTTAAAGTGGCTTCACTTGTGCGCTGATTCTTAACATAACTAGATTTAGAAGTGCTTTGGTATAATGCAGCTATATTCCCAAACCATGGCACCATTATGGCATAAACAAAAAGCACCTGAACAAGAGCAGGCCAGAACGGGGATGTCGGAGCTGCAGTATGTCAGGACAAAGAGTGTTGACTGACAGATTCTTGCAGGCCTGGCTTGTGCAGCTCAAGAAGTTCCTGCCTGCCGCTGTTTATGACTGACTCTGGGTTGGTGAGAACTCGCTGAGAGGTGGGAGCAAACAAACAAGGGTGGTACCTTCTGAAATTGTTCCAGGTAGATCCATTTACAAAGTGTCAGCCTGCATCCTGATGTGTGCTCGGTCTATTGAGACTGCTTCTTGTTTGGCTAGAATTTTGGCGTTACAAATCTGAACACAGACATTAAAAAGAGCAATAATAAAATTGCATTTCTCAATCTGGGTCCTAGGAGGGTTGGGCAGAGGACTGAAAGGAATGAAATTAAATGAAACCCCTTCACAGGTAACTGCACCTTGGGCTCGCATAATGCAAAGCTGTTGTTTTATCTTCACATCTGACATGCCACTGGCCTTATTTGCAGAAAGCTGACCTTGTGTCAAACAAGATGATCTGACTGACATTTTCTATTTCTGGAAATGATTAATCTGTTTATAAAAAGTTCAGTTAAGAAAAGCCTTGAAGTTTCCTTCTACGTTTTCATTGATTTCTAAAAGATTGGGTTACATTTTCCATTTGTTAGAAGATGTAGAACTTGCTATTCAAAGAAATGCTGATCCCAGTGCTCTGGCACGTACGATGACTGGACAGTTGCACTCTTACGGGTTGCTTACCCTGAGCAGCCAGTTTGTCTCAGCACTGTGACACACCTCTCCATAACAAACAGAAGCTTTTGGGTTCTAAAGGTGTTTGAAAATTTGGTAGTGAAATACCAACAAAAACCATTCCTGTCCCCCAGACTTGTCCAAACCCTACGGAGGAGTTTCATTTCAGCCTGTTGACTATGCTGAAACATTCACAGGCACAGCTAGATCTCCTGGCCCACGTCCTCTAAAGAGAAGCTCATCTCTTGTCTGAGGCTTACAGACGTGTAGGAATAGAGCTCTTGCAGTATTTGTGCAACTGTAGCTGCATTTTTACCTTCATACACAGTCTAGATAATAATCACATCTCCTCAAAAGCCATGTGATGCATTCTTTGCCCCACAGAATGGCAGTATGGGTTCTCTTCAAATTTGTTTGCATTTCATTTTTTTTCAGTCTGTTCTGAGCTATAAATGCTCTCAGGATCCATTAGGCTCATATCAGATATATTCATGTTTCCCCTTCTTTTGGCATTTCAGTTCCCAACTGAATCTGATAAACAGATCAGTCACTGCTATGTCAGCAAAGAAGAGCAATGTTGTTCCTTAATATTTGTCATCATTACCCAACACACCCATGCAGAGCAAGCTGTGAGGAATGCAGGTTTTCATGCTTTATCAGCTGTAACTAAACATCTGGTTACAAAAAAAAAAAAATGAATCACTCAAAGTTAATGAAGGTTATGATTTCATATAATCCTTTTCAGGCAAAACAAATTCCATTGGAAGAATATAATAGATTAACTGTGGAACTGAATCAATTGAGGTTTTGACATCACTGTTATTTACAACCCATCCATTTTCCATTCTAAGCTCAAACTTTGTTTTGTCATTCCCAGCAGGGCTTTTGCATTTCTTTTTAAATGCACTCTAAAATGCCTTCATTTTGTAGTTTCCTAGAAACATAACCACTACTCTAGCTGTGAGTTCAAACAAATTAATTCAGTCTGTATTACTGAAACACTGATTTAACAAATGGAAAAAAACAGTACACGCGTTCTTTAAATTCAGGTATCATGTGCATCATGTGCATTCCTGACGTAGGGTCCAGCTGCAGAGGTGGAGTAGCGTGGCCTTCAGCAGATCTCATCAGCAGATCTTAAATATTTCACGAACGGTAAGGAGATCTTAGCAATGCCCTGCCGGGATGAGGAAGGAAGTCTTAATTTCCCTTCCGTGGATGGGAGGAACTGGGGCACACGCTGCAAGTGGTGCGCAGTGCTGCTAGCAGGGGTGGGAAGAGCTGAAGCGGGCAGCCCTGTGCTAGGCAGGAGGACATCATCCCCCAGGAACACACCGTCCCTGAGCAAAATGCCACTCCACTCCCCGGCAGGGAGCTCAGGCATCCCCGCAGCCATGCCTGGGTTTTTCCATACAGTTCCCTGGCCTCAACAGCTTAGCCCCATTTCCTAAGGAAATGAGGTTTACGTGATTCTGCTCCCTACGTCGCTGTGTGTTTATCTGTGGGCCTGTCTCCCTTGTCCCCCTCCCCACTGCAAGAAATTGTCCAATTTCAACCAAATCTGAGAGACAAGTAGAAGTCCCAAAGGAAGATCCATTTCCCAAGTTTTCTGTGTGTGGAGTGGAGGGAAGGAGATAACTCATTAGTGTGCTGATGGAGGCAGGAGCAGCTGCCTGGGTTTTCCTTGGAAGAAATAGGAGAATCCATGCAGGCAGAAAGCAATGGAAAACCAGCTGTATTCCCTGTTTATTTGTTTTTGTGTTGTCTTTGGTTTGTGACATTGTAGCATTTTAGGTGCTGGAGGAGGGAGTTGAAGGCAAAAGCCCAAGTGACTATTGACCCATCCTCCTAGTCCACCCTGTAATTCCATTTGTGGCCACCGATTCCCAGTCCAGGAGGAGTTGGGAATAGGCAAACTTGTCCAGACATCTATCCTTGCTCTTATTGAGTAAAAAGTGATTATTGTAAGATGGAGGCAGGTGATTGTGGAGAAGTGTGGTGGAGCGTCAAGGAAAAATCTCCTATGAATTCACACACACTGCTGGGAAGCCAAGGGCACCCCAGCATTACATGTTTAGCTCTTCAAACTGTCAGCAGAAATAGTGGTGCATAGGCTAGTAAATGATGGAACTTCTCTTTGCTATCCATCATACAAATGGGCAGAGGAAGGAGATATTTCATGCTGGTGCTCTCTAAGAGATGGCTGGGATTGGCGAAAGAGCAGAAGAGAGGACAGGCAGTCTGACAGCACTGCCCTGGCCTGGGTGAAAACAGCAAACCATAGCAGAGCAAAATAACAGAACAGTAGTCTCTTGAATTGAAAAGGGAGGCACAAGTGCTTTAAAATCACTAAATAATTTTTCCTGGCACATGGGTGACAGAATATTGGGAGGCATGGCAGGGGAAAAGTGCTTTAATGAAACCTCTGACTTTTACTCACTATCAAGTTATGATTTACCTAAATGCAACTTAGACTACTAATTTCATTTTCAAAAGCAAAACTAAAAAACCCCTGCCTGTTTTTTTAAGAATGCTGCTCTCTGCACCCCTGAGTCTGGGATTTAGCAGACTAATGGGATCAGTCATCCCCTACTTAAATACATCCTGGACAACATTCACAGGAATGTCGTTGTTTGTGTCCAAAATGTGCTGTCATCCTCTTTTTAACATCACCAAAAATAAGTGAAGATCGTGGCAACTGTAGATGGTGCCAGGTCTTGCTTGGCAGGCCATGCTGTCCTGGTGTGCCTGCAGGGACATCTCTCCCATCGTGCTGGCCCATGTCCCAGCAGGATCTGCTCTCCTTGATGGATCCCTCTAGCTCCTTCTGAGCTTGCCATTTAGTGACCCATGTTCAATGTGCCCAAACTTCCCTGCCCATCGCTGGTGACAGTCTCGGGCATCAGCCCCGCACTGTGCTGGTCCCAGCGCTCCTGTCACAAGCGGGTCGTGCCAGATTCACTGCCGCGCTCGCGGTGGAGTGGGCAAGTGACAGTCGCGAGCGCCTGGGCTGGGAGATGGGCAACAGGCAAAGCCTCCCTGGGTAGTGGTGGGAGCAATGCGTTGGCATCCATCTTGTTAGAGAAAATGCTTCTCGAGTCTCGACAAACTCAACTCAGCTGAAATGACAGATAATTTATGTTAAAAAACTGTTAGTGTTGGACACACAGCAATTCAGCTTCTGACCCCTAGTAATAAACCAAAACTCCTAAGTGGAGAAATCCCACTGGGCTCAGCTCTGTCCTCTCGTGCTGCGATATAAATCCAGGATAGTTTGCTTTAAGGAATCTACGGACAGAATGAAGCCATTGAGCATTAACTGAAATTAGTCATTTAGTGGGGAACTACAAAAATAAATGGATTCAGGATCTTTCTGGAAGTAGAATACGAGCCACAAAAATAGACATCCTTTGGCAGCCACCTTTTTGCTGGATAAAGTTTCACATCCTTCCAAATGACACCCAGTTGTCTCCTCTGGGTAGCAAAGATCTCCCACTTCTTTTACAAAGCTTCCATGACTTATCTATTTTTGGTTTTTCCCAGCTGTTGTAAAATCTGTTTTCTTTAATGTATTACCCTGAAAAACAACACACCTTTGAGAAGGCCAGTGGACTGTGACATAATTAGATGCAAAATGCACATCTAAAAGCTGTTTACTTCCTGTAACACTAGGATAACTACTAATGAATCACGGACTCTGGGGATTCTCAGTTTGTAACTGGATACTCCACAAACTTCTTATCAGATCAACAATGATTTCTGTCAAAAAAGGGAAAAAAAAAAAAAAAAAGAAAAAGTGGGGGTGGGCAGGGTTTTTTTTCCCCTGAAACCAGAGTTTAGCCTATATGCACCAATTCTAAAGCATTTTTAGCATGTCAGGCAGAGTAGTCATGGTGAGTTTGAAGGGATAAGGGAAGATAAAGTGTATCAAAGCAGGATCTGACACTCATGATGCTATGCAGACCTTTCTTTCTGAGAGCATCTCGCAGACTGGACTGACAGCAGGGATTAATCCATGCAATGGCAATAAACAATAGTTGAAGTGGGGTTGAGGCCTAACACCTGGATGTTATGTTACCATCAGTAAAGAAGCCTGTTTCATGCTGGGGATGAATATATATGATTCTGACACTGTTGCTTTCTCAGCAACAGGTAAGACTTCTCAGACCTCTTTTGTGAAAGGATTTTTTTTCTTTTTGTATGTAAGAAAGCTGCAGGCTGTCTGATTCAAATTAAATGCTTTAGTATGTTTTGCATATGACCCTTGTTGCCAGGTATGAACAGCTTAAGTGCATGTTATGTTATGACATTTTATGTTTATCTATAGATGCTTATTTATTCTTTTTAAAGCAGTCCTGCTAAATCAGAAGATCAAGCTTTGCCGTGCTGGGCATTGACATGTCTAAGTTGTTGAGGTGGTCCCGAGGGGTATAGTTCGGTTTCCCATGCAGGACGGTGGGGATGCCCTCCCAGCAGCTTGACGGTGCCAGTGGAGGCGCGAGTCCTGCACCGGGAGCCACCAGGGCCGTCACGTTGCATTGTCCTCAGCAGAACCGAGTTTGTCACGTCCACTCAAGCGTGCCGGCACTGCGGAGGGGCGAAGGAAGGAGAGCATGAGGAAATCTTTGCTTATCAGCCTCTCTCTAGGGTTACCCTTTTTGGCAACAAACCTTGCCAAAAATTTATGTAAAGAATCTGAAAGGCCTTTAAAGGACACAGAGAGGTTGAAACTTATCCATGTGCCAGGCAGTTCTCAGGAAGTCGTGGTGCAGCTAAACCTTGCTAGGAAGTTCCCCGTCTGGAGGCTTTTCTCCATTTTTGACCTCATTTACTCTTGTGTATTATCTCTGACTCCTCAGGGTCAGCCTATGTAGGTCAGGGATTCATTGGCATAGATGTTCATCTCTCTTTTTTTTCACAAAAAAAAAAAAAGGCAGGGGGGAGAAAAGAGAAAGTGGGTTGGACAGACTGACAGAAGGCCCCAACAGCCATGTCCAGAAAGTGATCTGGTGAGAGGCCATGAGTGCAGGCATGAGAGGGGGCATGAGGGAAAAGAAAAATGCTTCAAGGGACCCTTTGGGCCAAGTAATGGAAAAACACATGTGGGAGCTATCACACTGATTTGGAAGTACTTCACCTTGGTCTTCCCAGTACAGACCTGGTCTTACCAGCCTGAGAGCAGAGAACTGGAGACATGGCATGCAAAAAGCTCCAGCTCTCTCCCTTTCTTCACTTGGCAGACTCTCAATTGCTTTACAAGTAAGACTTTATCAGCCAGAAAACTTCCAGGCTGAAGTTTCTGTGGAGAAGCAGAAATGTCCTTGAAGGTTTCTCAGTGAAACGCTGCCTCCTCTTGGATCCAGATCTGTGTGCTGAACTGGGAAAACTGAAAATGTTCCCGTTCTGAGTGCTTTGACTCAGATGAAGAGACGTGTATCTGAAAGTGCCATAGGGTTTGAAATCTCAACAGCAGGCAAAGAAATGGCCTTAAAAGGACTTGTTATTTTACAGTGTGTTTTCCAGGCAACAGAAAGGAAGCTCATCTACAATATGCTTTATGCGGTTACTCAAATGATGGACTCTAGTCCACATCCAGACTGCACCAAATTCCCAAATGTAATTTCTCATGTAGTTCATTTCCCAGTCTCTTGGCAATGAGCTGCCACTAATCCTGGCCATGGACGTGGCACTCACTGCCTGGCTGGCCAAGCAGACCCGGGGCTAGAGTTCTTCCAGCTAGCTGGCTTCAGTAAAATTACTTGGAGAATTTAATTATCCTAGTCATGTATCCCTTGAGAAAATAAAGGGAAACGCGATGTATTTACCAATTTGTGCTTTGTTGCAAACATGTTCTGCATTCACCAGCACTAGACTGCTGAAAGTCCAATTTCTCAGTCACTTGGCCAAGATCAAGAAAGATTTTTCTTAGGAAAGCAGGGAATTAAATCCACGTTTCCCAAAGCCATATGCTAACTCCATCCTGCCAGTCTGGACTCAACCACACTGAATATAAATCAACATTTAATAAGGGACAAGATTGCTTTTGGCCATAGTTATCAAGAGGTACAAATGGCTATTCCACTTTCACCTATCTTATCTAGCTCTTTATAACTACACAGTCCTTCATCAAAAATAGCATGGGGAAATATCAGATGTGCCTCCTTTGTGAACTAACTGTTCTGTCTGTGTCAGCTCCTGCAGAGCCATTCATTTAAATAAGTAGCTATGATTTTTTTTTTTTTCTTCTATCCCTTTCTCTGCCTAGACAGATATTTAACACAATTTTGTCTCCTTCCTCTGCTAGTTGGCTGGTGTATTTAGATGTTACAGAAGAGATTTCATACACTTTGAATGCTTGCAAGGGCCAAAGTCTGAGGTTGGTAACCAGTGAGGTATCTGGAATACAGAAGTCAGTCTGTCTAATTCAGTCCCAGCTCATGTGTTACTGGAAGCCTTTCTGCTAAATTCAGGCTTACGATCAGCCTGTTAATGTTTACAATGTGGCTCTTTTGGAATAGATGGGAAGGATTTGCAAAGTGAATGTGCCTATAAAATCTCTTATTTACATGCATCATTTGAGTGATTGTGTGTGCAGAAGGACAATGACGTGAGTTGTTTCCTATGCAGTGTATTCAGCAGTCTTTTTCATGCAGCAGCCTGGGCACAATGGGTTTTTAGGGGCATTCATCAGTGCCCTCCTCTGTAACCTGCCTCACAGAGTTTACAGCAACTTGATTTCAGAGAGTGTTAGACTTCCAGAGGAAAAAAAAAAATGCATCAATCAAGGCTGGAAATCTGGCCAGGTAGGGGATTGCTGTAGCACCTGGGCAGCTGCTCAGCCTGGCGAAGAGCCTTTGGAGCAGCGAGGAGTCCCATCCACTGCCCTCTGTCTGATGTTTGCAACTCTTTTGGGTCTTGGGGTATTTTTTTGCCCAGGTCCTTTAGGCGTGGAAAAACCTGTTTCTAGAAACAAAGGCCATGCTTGGGTAGGTAATGTCCTTTCTATGGTTATGAACAGGGAAATATCTGCTGGATGAGAGCCAGATTCAGCTGCAACTAAGAAAGAACCACATCGTGAAAAATCTACTGGTGAAGCAGAAGGACGACCCCATCGATGTGGGTTTTATCCTTGGCTGTTTACCAAAACCTATCATAGCTTACATACCGACTTGTGCCTTCCTCCTCTCCCAGCCTTTGCCTGTCTCCCAGCCTTTGCCTGTCTTTTCTTTCCATGAGGACATGAGGTTGGGGGGGTTTCTCATTTACGTAGGCTGAACAGGGCCCAGCACGCAGAGGCTGATCTGAAAACTCTGGAAGCTACTGCAATACAGATGATGTATTCACAATGTTGGCTGAATTCATCATAGAATAAAGCTAAGGCTAAGCTGTAAATCTAAAGGCTAAAGAACACCTAGCAGCAGAAACATGCAAATCTCGTGCACAAAACTTTATATATGATTTATTTCTTGATCCAATAATAATATTGCTTCACAGGCCTACAACATCTTTTTATCCAAGTGTTCCAAACTGCTTTCAAAATACTAATTCTTAAGGTCTCACAGCAGCCTCGAATGGTAGCTTCCACCTTGTTCACTTATATTCATTGAACTACTATATTAAAAAAAAAAGCAAATGGAGTCTGCATTCAGTTTTACTCAGTGATGAAACCCACTTGTCACTGCAACAGAAATTAACCTTTCGTCAACAACTGTTAACAGGAGGGTTGCAAAGACCCTGACTTCCTAAACTGCGGAAATAGCTAAGAAGCAGCAGTACTCTGACATCTGAATTTTAATACACTAACCCCTTAGGAAGCTTATCACAAGGGTAGGGGGAAGTATTTGTGCAAAATGCTTTTATTTGACTGTTTTCTCTCCATTCAGGAAGAGTAGTTGCCCTAACAATGGCATGAATCTAGTGTATCGGTGAGTTGTATCCCTTGAACTCCAACTTACAGAACAAAAGACTTCTAAGAAGCATCCATGCAGCAGATGTTTAGTTATCTGAAGTGTCAGAATGCCAATTAGATATTGAACATGGCAGGAGGAGGGTGGAGTTTCCAAAACAAGTGAATGATGAATAGGAACAGTTCCCGAGTTTGGTCTAAAGTCCTGCTGTTCTTTTGTAAAATGATTTGTGGCAAATTTGTTTTGTCACTGAGGCATAGTTCCCTTCAGGATTTAAGTGATTTTTATAATCACTCCAAGGAAACTTTAAAAAAAAAAAAAAAAAAAAAAAAAAGGAAAAAAGAAAAAAAAAAAGAGAAAGAATATGAGGATAAAATGCCCTATTTGTTATGAAGAACAGGCTCTAAAAATGAACATGATTTAAAGTGTAACCAAATAATCCTGTCTTCCATGTGGTTCATGCATAGGGGCTACTCCCCCACAGTGAAATCCTAGCCTTGCATTGAAATAGAAAGGCAATTCTTTTTCAAGGGGGAGTGGGGGTCAAAACATGAATGAATTTAGTGAAAATTGTTTGTTTCAGAGATTAAATTTTAAATGTTGTTGCTACTCGGTGCCAGGGTAATCTTGTACATAGCAGCATGAAGGGGGTTAAAAAAAAATCAGCTAGGTTACAAAATGCCTTCCTAGCTGACTTGCATTTTTATTGTCATTGACCTCAGTAAATCATTGTTAGAAATTAATATAACGTGGACATTTTTAGTTCAGCATTTTACATGGCGTTATGTTTGAAATAGTTGTCTCGGACTTGCAAAATGCTCTAGATTATTCTTGCTTAATAGTTGCACACAACTTGTAAATGTACTTAGGACAACTGATTCTGTGTGTGTGTCTGTCAAATAAGAATAATACTGGACAGTATAAAATACCAGGCAAAACAGCAGAGAGGAAATTGGACTTGCATTGACTTAAATAAGCAAGTGCTGTGACAAAATTGTTTAGTTCTCTTTTGACCTTTTGGGGTCACGTTTGACTATTTATGCTATCTCCTAATGCTCTACTTCTCCCTGCCTGGTAACAATTATGTGTTTATGCTGTTCTTTGCCTTCCCAGTTGGTATATTAAACAATCACTAATTACTGCATAAAAATATACATTCCTATTTTGGAGCTTCCTGTAAACACCCATCGACTTCCAAATACTCTATTTAAACTGCTGAATGAAAGCCTGCATGTTTTAGCCATGTTGGTTGATTAGTTTAAAACAAAAGCATAGAAACCAAAATATTGGAAATTGGCATCAATTGTTTTTCCATCCAGATATAGGATATATCTGGAATATATCTGTGAATAACACAAATTTCGGGAGGACGGAGTTGAATAATGTAGGAAGATTGAGATTTTGTTTACAGTAGTGTTAACAGAGGAAAAGCTGAGGTGAACACAGTATTACTAGACATTTTGTGATCATCTTTAAGTGTAGTATTTGGCCCTTTTTTCTTAGGTGGGGTATTGCTAAGAAAACTGAGTATAAGACCTCTCTTACTGTCCTATGTATGGCAATTCTTGTCAAATTCAGTGGAAAAGGCAGTAAGAATTAAGGGTCTCAGGGCTGTCTTTAAGAACTTGATGTTATGAAGTGCTGAGTGAGTTCTGCTGCTTTCAGAGCTTTCCCCATCCCCATTGAGTTCTACAGATGGTACTTAATTCAAAAGGCCACCAAGACAAAGTGCAGCTAATTTGAAGTTGGATCCTGATGCTCACATTTAAGTACTTGAGTGAAAGAGATTTGATATTTAAGACATTTGGAGATTCCATCTTCTACTAACCAGCAGTTACCAAACACTTTCAGAAAATCTTGATGATAAGTTTTCATGGAAAGTATCCAGCCACTGTAAATCCTGTTTGGTTTTTGGTTTTTTTTTTTTAATTCTATGTCCTCTTGTTCAATGCTGCAACTTGGAAATAATTCAGGCAATTTATTATTGCTACCATTGAGAGCCAGATTGAGCAATTCCACCCAACTCAGTGTTTCAATGCATTTCAATAAGGCTGTTAAGCACCAAATAGGTCATGCACTTTGCCCACCTGGTTCTCTGTTGTAGTGCTTAAAAGCATTGAAGTCTTAAGGAAAATTGTTTATGAAATACACATTCTTTTCTTGCACTCTTCATTTATGAACTCTACTTCCAAACTGAATATCCTTTAGAGAAATTAGTTTGTAAGAATGGAAATGCTAGATGAATCATCTACTTCCTGGGTAGGCTTGATCTTTCTGCTTTTACTTTTAAAAATGTATGCAAGGGCAGATTGTTCAAAGTGAGTGTTAATTGTGTCTAACTAGCTCAAACATGTCTCATTTTCCAGTTAACCACATAAACAAATCGCTGTTGGAATCTGAACATGTCTCTTGCTGTCTTGTACTGAAATTAAATCAACATTGTATTCTTTAATAGATCCTCTTGGTACTCCAGAAGCAGAGAACAAAGCGATATGACATGCACATGCACACCCCAAATTAAGGACGCCAACATAAACTGACAGAATCTCTGCACTCGATGACGTTACAGTACGTAAAGCAGTGAAACGGGACAGGAAAGCCATTTCCCATGCTATTTCCTGATTTCCTGCTCTCTGCATTCCTGCACATAAACCTTTAATTCATTTCAGAATGCAGAGGTCATGACAAAAAGTCAGGGGATAAATATACCCTTTTGACAAACAGAAGGTTGACAGCAATTTTTACCGAAATGTTTCTGAGGCCAGGTGTTTCCCATATACTGTATTGAAATGTGTAGCTCTAAATGTTTTGTTAGTATTTCAACTGTAAACATGCTTAAGCATTATGCTCGAAAATAATTTCTTGGTGGCAAGGCGGAGATGTTCGCATCTGTATTTGTGCAAGACCAATGGTCTGTCTAACCGAAGAGATTTGGGGTTCCAGTGACCTAGGGGCTGCATGGTGTAAAATAAATGTCCCTTTCAAACACAGTGAATGGCAACTAATGTAGAAATTACATACTTAATATTCTCTTACGATTGAGCAATGCAAATATTTGCTTTTGAGTAACAGAGCCGCCAAAGATTTAACTGAGAAATCACAAAGGAGAAACTAGTGTTGAAAAAGAAAACGCCCTGCTCCCCCCGCAGCATCCGACCATCCCTGGGATCCACAGGAGGCAACACAAGCTCTAGAGCGGAGTGGGCTCTCTGTACCCTTTGCAGCCTGACAAGCCTTATATAAATGCACAGAAAATAAGCTTTTAGTTGTCGAGACTGTAGTGGCTACAAGGCTTCCCTGGCTGTGTTTGGGAGGCCAAGGCTGGAAGCCGTGGTGAGAGCGTGCCAGAGCCTGGAGGCAGCCAGGTTATTCAGCCTGGACCTCCGCCCATTAAATCTTCCTTCTAGGTACAAAATTTTTGAAACCTTTGCCTTTGTGTCCTCCACAGCTTGGTATCTCATCAGTGCTGCAGATAACTGGTCATTATAAAACCACATTTTTCTCCCCTGGAATATATGGCAGAGTGAGAAATCATTCATTTTGTCAAGATTGGAGGTGTGCGTAGGACGCATGTGTTTGCAGGTGTCAGCAGAGACTTGGTAAAATGTTTTCTCTGTCCTTTGCTGGAAGCGAACCAAATCCTGCCTATTCCTCAGCTAAAGAGGAATTATACACCTTATGAATTTCAATGCATGTATTCTCATGTTTCTAAAGGTCTATTCAGAATGAAATCTTCAAAACATAGGAATGATCAATCTGTGTATGCAGGAGTGGCCAGAGAGCAGGTGTGATTTCATTTGTATATAGCCAACTTTTCTGTGGAAAAATTCTGAACTCTTCAGCCTTTGTTCTGTTTGCAGAACATCCATGGATTTGATTACACTTCCCTAAATTAATTTTTTGTAGCCAATTCCTAGAACTGGAGCCAGTGGGTTTACTGGAAATACTCTTTTTCCCTGATATCCGTATTTAATTCCACTAAGAGCAACTGCAAGACATGCTCTCCTCAGTCTTTATTTTTCTCCCTGTTTACAAGCTCTGTTACTGTCCACACCTGCAAAGTATGAGTGAAAAATGGGGTAAAATAATACCATATCCAAATGAAGGAGAGGGAGCAGGCAAAAATCTGCTGAAATTGTCTCACATGGCAAAGAGCTACCAAACTTTTAGAATATTGATGTTCTACTGAGTTTCAGCATAGTGAAACAGATTTAAAGCATATAATGTGGGATCCCTGAATCATTATATTGCAATTATTTTTTGTCATTTCTTATTATGAGAACAGACTGAGCTTCTGCTTTCTCTGAGATGGCAAGGCCAAAATTGGTGATTTGATTGTTGCCTGCATGAAGTGGAAGGCATCAAGTGAGGGGAGAGGAGTTTTGCCACCTGTTACCCAAAAGGAAATAGAGGGTTCATAAATGAAGGTAGAAAATCTAATGGCTGGAAGCTGGCCAGTTAAGCCAGGAATAAGGTGCAGACTTCTGACTGATGGCAGTTCATTGCCCAGATAATCTACCAGGGCTAAATATTGCACTGTTCCTTACAGGTATGTTACAAATAAAGATTTGGACTGTTTAAATGATGAAACACATGGCATGCACTGTGACGTACGGGGAGTCGCGCAGTGAATCTCCCAGGATGCAATGGAGGGCGGCAGCGAAAATTCTGCAGTGAAATGCAGAATACGCAGGCTTTAGTAACTGCCCGGGTGGATTGCAGCCCTAGATAGCAGATGCTGCATTCCCCAAGGGCACAGTGACGGTGTACGAGTCCTAGCTCAGGCTAGTGGTAACATGCCACAGTCCAAGTCAATAAAGCGCGTGAGTTTTGTTTAGCTAAAAAAATCTTCAGGATTAGATGGCTCAACTTCAAATGATCCCCTGATAAGCAGAGGGAAAACACACACCATCAATTTGCTATTATTTTGAAAAGAAGAGCCTAAAGAGAAAAGGGATAACTGTAAGTGACTGGGAGCAGTTGAGGTTCAGTGGTATTACAGATGGTCCTTATGACCGTAACAGCCTACAGGGCTTACCTGCTGAGATACTCTGGCAGAAAATGACTTAAAAGATATCTCAGTACCTTTACCTTTTGGTGTTTTTTTTCCCCAGAGCAAGTGGAAGATTTGATAATTCAAATAAAAATAGAATAGGACCTGCCTTTATTTAAATCATGAAAATATGAGGACAGAAGGTCAGCCTTCCTTCTGCAAGTGCAAGATTTGTGTTGTGCTTTCACTTGCATGAGGTGTGGGACTTGGCAATGATCTGTGGGACCAAAAAAATTCAGGACTGCTAAGTGGGGATAGGGAATAGCAAAAAATTGGAGAGAAATTGGATGGGAAAAGAAAAATCAGTTTATCTTTTTATGCTACATTTAGCTCCCTTTCCAACCTTCTCAAGAGTGTATGTGTGTAATGCCATCCCCATGCCAAGGATTTATAGTCATAGACAGGACACAACTGAGAAACACAGAAAAAGGGAGGTGTGGATGGCACTGAGGAGCTGTTATTGCCCAGATCAATGTTTCCTGCAATCCAAACCACTGTACTTTTCTTGAAATGAATTGATTGCAGTTGTCCAGATGTCATTGGCTCCCTGGCATTAACCCTCCTAGCATCTTCCAAAGTGACTTATCCCCTTAAAAAATTAAAGACTATTATGTACTTAGCTTCATACATTGGGTCTCCCAAGGGACATCTGTGCATTACTGTGCCTTACTTTGACAAGGGTGCTTGTAATGGCTGTTCTACACAAATGCACTCTGCAGAAGGTAGATCCTATGTATAACTGCAGCCTGTTTCAAAAACTGTTTGCTAAAACCTGGAAAATACTACTGAAAAATAAAACAATCCTCTATGCACATAGCAGTTATTATTTGCTTTAGAAGTCAGCTTGGTTTCATTAGATACCAAAGTTTGAAAGCAACCTTCAAAGCCAGCCCTCCTTGCCCCCATCCCCCAAATAAAATGTGAAGGAGATAAATAGATTAGGGTCCTGTTTGCATATTGATAAGAAAAAGTACATTACATCAATGTAACCAAATATCTTATCACAGCCATTACAGACTTCAAGGTCTCTATTAATACGAGAGCAGGAAAAACTTTAGTGGTGAAATCAGTTAATTAACAGGGTGGTTTTGGTCCCCTTCAGTTTTTGTGATGTGACGTGAGTTACTATGCATCATGGATTTAATGAAGCCATGGTATCCTCTCAGATTATTCAGCTGACCTGAGGCACCTTAGATTCCTCATGTGTTTTAAAATTAGTCCCGTACAGAAACGTTTGCCCTGAATTGTAGCAAGAGCACTCTGATCTCTGCGAGATTGGACCTGATGTTCTGTCTGTGCTGTAAGGAAGACCTCACAGCGTGTTCCCACAGTGGTGGGCTTATATTTTTAAAAGCTATTCAGCTAGTAGGTGAGCAGAGATATACAGAGGAAACATATATGATAATGAAGAACTATATGAAGTTCTTGCATGTTTCTGGCAATTTTTAATGGACTCAGGTGACTGTAAAGCAGGATGTGTAGTGTTATTTTGGTTTTGTTTCCTTTCTTGTCTTACAGTTTAAATCCAGAACACTGAATCATGATGTGATGGCCTGAAATGTATTTTTCAAGTGTTGCATCAGCTTCAGGTTGCTCTGGCTCACCAAGCCCCTCCTGCAGTGTCCTGGCCAGTGGTGTCGATGCTGCCTGGAGGTGGCCCCTGAGCTCCTCACATAGTGCACAACTGCTGGGAGATGTTTTTCCGCAGGCTCTGCAGAAACCAGCACACTGGGCAGAGATGTCCAAGTTAGTCACTAAGAAAAGCCACCTTCCTCTAGGGACCGGGTGCCTCCCTAAGCGCTGTTTGCATCTTGTAAAACGAAGAAATCACTGTAACCTCTTTCCTAAAATATGACATTTATAGAGGAATAACTCCAGAAGGGAACTTCCTGGTATTATTAGGCCTCTGATGTGAGTTTACTCTGGGCATGCAGCAATCCCTGACAGCCATTCTCGTTTGCTTACTGTTTAAGCGGTCTATTCTAAGACATTGATAGTCTCACTCTAACTGCTGTGTACCGTATTTTTATTATTATTGTTGTTATTCGCAATGTTATTAAGGAGTTTCTGGAGTATTAAACAGCTTTCTTCCCAGTGTGGACCTTCCTGGGACAGGACAAGTCAGACTGACCTTAGGGACCCTTGTTATTTCTAGGTACATAGTGCACGTTCCATCTTTAAGCTGCCAGCTTAGCATCTTTCATCACTATCAGTTACCAGTTACCAGCTTTTTTTCTTTTTTTTTTTTTTTTTGTTTGGAACGCCTAATACAGAATGCAGTTACTATCTGACCCCAAGCACCTCTGGAGTAATATATAATTCAAAGATAGTTACAGGCTGTGAAACAGGTCTGCTGATGCTCGCTGGAATAATAACAATGACACTGGGAATGCAAGTCTGAGATTTTTTAGGTACTACCTGTAAAACTGGCACGACAAGGTGGCGTTTTTCATGACTGGAATTTGATGGCTTGAATGTACCAGTGCAATAACACTGTCGTGAAAATTGTGCCAAGGGCCTGCTTACTGCAGAGCATTTGTTCAGCTCCCAAACTGAGTGTAACTATGAAGAAACCCCAGTGTTTGCCCCTGGCAAACAGAAATTTATGCCATTGACTTAAACCACGAAGCCCTACCTGCTACAAAGAAAGGCAAAACAGATTTTCTTCCTGCCTTCTGTAGACTGAATTTGGGGATCTGATTTCTTCTCTGTCTAGCCTTCAAAACAGAGGTGTTGGCCCAGTTACTGTAACTTCAAAAACTATTCGAGTGCTGAGGAAAGTTGTCCTGCGTATGTCCTGCCAGGCTAAAAGGATCAAAATTGTATCTTAGCCACTGGAGTAATCAGGTAGGTCTTTAGCATGTTCCAAAAGATGGATCTTGTCCTGGACCACCATTTATCAGCAATAATTTTGCTGCCACCCATGGAAACTCGTTGAAATGAGACCACTTGTATGTCTGAATCGGGCCCGGGAAGCAGACCTGCATGGCATAACAACGCCTTTTGCACAGTCACTTCTCAGACTAGAAACCCTGTAAAGCAAATTCTTCTGTTAATTCGTGCAATGCTATAAAGTAATGTCTGGTACTGGGTAAGTTCCCAATACTGTAATTTAATTTCAAACGGCATTTAGTTTATTTCTCTGTAGAAATATCAGCTGTGCACAGCTCTGATCCCCCTGTCACTAGGGCTAAATGCAACTAATTATCTTCTGAAGGGATAAATTTAGATTCACTTTACATATTAGTGTATTTCAGAAGATTATCACATCAATGAAAACTCGTTTTGCTCACAACTTGTGTTGCTTCTGTTGGCTCCAAAAAAGTCATTGGGGTACTGTCTCCTTCACAAACTCTTTAAAGGAAATACTGCGTAATTCAAAAACAAAAATGCATGGGAACTAGCAATACACAAGTCTTCACAAGCTCAGGACTTGTATTCACTGTAGATAAGCGTGTTTTTCCCAAATCTCTCAACCTTCTGAGTTTGCAGAATTGGGACAGAAAATCTCATTTGAAAACAAAAACTTGCGACGTTTGGTTTTGTTGTTTTATTTAAGTTTGATAACGTTTTAGATCCAGACCAAGTAGCTTTCTCTCATCAAGTTTCAGAGCATGCATAAATGTGAAAGCGGCTTATACATGGGCTAAACCAGCGCTCACTGAAATTGTGAAAGCATGACAGCGAGGACAGATTGTCTTCAGAGGGCTTTGGGATGGCACTCTGAATTTTCAGACCTCCAGGGTAGGTTGGCAGTTTCACTCCCAAACCACGTAGACATTTACCAGACCAGTAAATGGGGAGGGAGAAGGGGAGCGCAAAATGTTGTTCTAGTTCAAACTACAGAAGGCCAAAACAGGGGACAGGGAGAGAAATCTCTATTTCTATTTCCTTTTCCCTGTTGAGGTCTTTATTATTTTTGGACAACCATCTGTGAGTCTTGGCATCGAATGTCTACAGCTCCAGGGCAGACCTACAAGGCAGGCTGTACCAGGACCAGGGCGACCAGTGCTCCCAGCTCCTTCCCAGCCAGCTGGGAGCTGGGATGAGCGAGGATCCCCAGATCAGAACAGTTGTCTCCCAATCTCTAGAAACCAGGACTATTGCTTCCACCTGAAGGGTGGCCAGCAAAGCAACATCTCTTTCATTCAGCAGTTACTGGGGACTTAGGGAGCATATTTACACTTTCTGGATTTCTTTTTTTGGAAGCCGAAGGGAATTAAATTGCTTTGAGAAAGGAATTTCTAAATCCAGGATGTCAGTGTTGCAATGAGGAAGTTGTGAGTTGTGTTCAGCTCTTCATCTGACTTGGTTTTCCTGTCCGGTCACCTCAAAGGCTTCTGGCTTTGTTCTTTTCTCTGGACAGAAGCAGATTTTGGTGTCCTTTTTGTGCATTATCTTAGTTCCAGTGGTGCAAACTGAATGCAGCGTTTCTGTGCAAGATACTATTTTGTAACATCAGCGATGATTTCTTTTAGTGTTGATTGTCATCTGCCTGGACCAGCCACTGGGACCTGAACAATGGCAGATTCTCTGGTGTGATATTCAACACACAGGCTGTAAAGAAACTGCTATCTAAGAAATGGTCAGACACAAAAGTACGCTTTCTGACCTTCCTTCTTCCTCTCCTCTTCAGAAATTGGGTAACACAATGAAATTCAACTTGGGGCTTGCACTTTATCCATTTGTAATAGGTTTTCCATTTCCAGATTTCCCCTGAAAAATAACAAAGAGAGTGTAGGAGCGTTATGGGATCTGATGCAAAGAAAACCTGCAAAATTGCACCCAGAAAAATAGGTAAAAGCAAAACTTGTCTGTATTTAACAAGGATCTAGCTGAAAACATGGAGAACTAAAAAACCCAAACCCCATGTATTATCAACTGTGAGGCACTGTCAGCATGTTCTTCCCAAAATACGTATGAGTGAGGAGCTGTCCTGGGGAACAGCAAGGCGATGTTTTCAAAGTTTCTTTTTTCTTTCCCCCCTCAGAAAATCCGGGACTCCAACCTGAATGATTGTTTCATGCTAAATAATATTAGCATTTAAATAGCCCAGCATTGTAGTTAACAACTGGGTGAGAGTAATGGGAGGATGGCAGTGCTGGGTTCACACCTCTGGCCCTGGCCCTTATTCGGCTGGGGACTGCTGCCGCCTCCTACCCTCAACTGTGTTAAGAGGAGGCAGCCCTTCTCCCCTCTTTGTTTAAGATCTTTGCAGAGATAATGAAGATCTAGCAGCAGCTATAAAAAGCTAAAATCGTAGGCCTGTCTTTTAGGTTTTGCCTACAACTCCGTATAAGCCCATGTCTTCTGCTGGAAATATTACCCTGATCAAGTAACTCTCAACAAACTGCTTGAAACACATTTAAAAATTCTCTTTTTGTTTCATTTAATAAGCTTGACATGCTTTCGCCAATAAGGAGACTGCACAGAATATGTGTATACTCAGGTGTCCTTATTGTCACAGTTGATATGTTGCCATGGAGGAAAGCTATTAATGAGAGGAAATTAAATTAGATCACCTCTGTGCGCATTTATCTGCACACAGCACAGCTTCAGTCTTAAGGAGAGGGAGTTCTTGTGGGAAAGCAATTAATAGATGCAGGTGCACAGAAAAAAAAATGCATTTCTTATAGACCTCTGAAAGATACAGATGGTATTCAAGCATATGTCGCTCTTTGGCATGCTAATCACCAAATTTCACAGATACAAGGTGATTTATTTTGCACAAATTTCATAATTAGAAGAAATTTATTGGTTTTCCAGAGTTCCTTTCAAAAGATAACAGAGATGCAGTTGTGTGAGGTTGCGGGTGTAAATCATTTGCAGCTCACGTAGAAACCTGTTAAAGATATCATGGTCTTGTCCGATGCAGTGTCCCATAGCAGTTTGTCGGATGAAAAGGAGGTGTCCTAATGCCAGAAAATCCTGGGGTCTTGCTGCAGCTAAGAGTGATGAGAGGCAACCTAGGTAAGATGAATGTGTGCGATTAGTGGCAGGAGAGAAGGCTGTATTTAAAAGAAAATGGATCTTCTGAAAGAAGGACAGGAGGCCATGGGAGGAAGGGGCTTTGTGGCAACAGGAACTTTCTGTGCCAGATCCGTGGAAATGAAGAAGATGAGACATGGATAAAATGTAAATCAGATCCTCAGTACCAGTAGATTTGGTGGTGTTTTGTTTTGTTTTGTTTTCCCTTGTGTCACATCTTTTTAGCAGCATCTCAGCCCGTAATACGTAAGCATAAAGCACTGGGAGAAGAATTAATCCTGTGAGTGTGCCAGTTAATGGGCTAAAGCAAGAGGTGGCTACGCTGGTGCCTGACCCTGTGAGTGGAGGCCGGGACCAGTTGTTGTGGCCACTGCTGGGCGGGAAGCGGGGGGCAGTAACTGAGCCCATCGCTGTGCGTTCGGGTTTTTTGGACAGCCTGGGTAACAATAATCCCTGACGCAGAGATTAAAGTGTCAAGGATTATGGCAGTCATTTCTTCAGTTATGTATTTTGTAGTTACTGGGCCCTGGTTAGAGCCCAGTTTGAGACGACGGCGGGGCTGGCCGCGCGCCGGTGGCGCAGGAAGCAGCTGAAGCGCAACTGCAAGGGGGTCCCCGTGGGACCACGCCGGCGGGCGCTGGGGTAGCCAGCAGCACCTCGCGCTCCCCTGCCTTGGGAGGAGGGGGCTGCCAGGTCGCCCGACTACAGACCAGATTGGGGATCGGGCCAAGTAAAACTAACCTGGCATCAATAAGAGCTTTAATATTTTTTTGCTGCCATACTGTAACTGCAGGTGCCGAGGTCTGAGCTCCCACTGCACAGGCTTGCTGATGAGGTCTCCCCATTGCCCCCAAGGGTTTTACTGGAGTTGGGTTTTACGCCAACTTGAAGGAGTTCAATTTACCCCGGAGGGGTCCAGAGCCAGGGCAGGGTAGGTGGGCAGGAGCCGGCCCCGGGAAGCCGGCCCCTCCCCTCCCGCAGCCCCTCGTGAGTGCGGCATCACAGCCTATGGATTTCCCTCATTTTGATTCGGTTAATGAGGAAGGGAGACTAATTATGAGCCTTTTGAATCTCTGACCAATCAATTCAGACGCCGTGACAATACTTAGCAATAATTTTGCTTCACGGGGTGACAGATGAAAGATTTTATAACTGTAGGTAATTGTCCTCAGTTTAAAAACAAGAAAATTGAGCCCCAAGGTCACCAGAGCTACAAAGTCAGGTACAATACAAGGTATTATCTATATGTGGTAAAAATCCACATTACGAACCGCGAGCTCAGTAGGAAATGGCGCAAACTGTTTATTCTGGAAGTAAACTCAGTAGATTAAGACAAAACTGTAATTCATATCAAATACATAAATTACACTTTAACAATGTTTTAACAATAAACAAATATAATGTGTCTAGTTGATTTAGGTACCCATGTCACCCTAAAAATTGATGGGACTTTTTAAATAGATCTTGGCCTTCTACATTTTTTGAGAGGTATACTTAAATTAACTTGGTTTTAAAAAACGTACAGTGTATTTTCTGAGGCTTTGTCACAAAGGAGAATTAATTAACAGCAACTTTTCTTCTTCTTCTCTGCTCAGCCATAATCCAGACAAAATCTGTACAATAAATTTTGCTTCTGGGCTGAAATCCTGTATGACAGGTTGCAGCCCAGAGCGAAATTTCAGAGATGAGCCACGTAAGCCCTGAAAATAGGAGCTGATAGTGATAACAATCACTGACAAACCTTTAACTATGCCTGCGCTAGTGTGTGTCACTATAATACAATTTTGTATGTTAAACAACAGATGTCAAACAGAAGAAAGGAAAGAGGCCTTTGCTTTTCTTCTGTTGTGGACCTTGTTCTTCCAAAGCAGCCATTTTTTCAGTTGCCATGACAGTGTTAATAGGAGTTTATCATTTTCCCATGCCTGCTGCATACTAATGAGGGATCAATTCATGAATGTTATCTGGAAGGCTAAGAAGGGTCCAGCACCACAATCTCTGGTGCATTCAATACTGGGAACCGCACCTCCGTCCGCAGCCCTGCCGTTGCAGCGCAGAATTTTGCAAGGAGCAGAGTTTCTGCTGTTCACCTTTTATCATCACTGTATGGGGATATGCAGCAGACAGAGCTAACGACTGACCGTAGCGACCAAAAAGTTTGATTTGCTATTTCCTGATTTGTCCCAGGGAAAAGCGGCTGTGAAATATTCACAGAGATAAGGAAATTGCTTCAGCTGCGTGTCATGGGGAAAGCAGAGATTTCTGTGAATTTGGCTTAACTTTGGGACCTGGAAACTTTTTATTTGGAGCACTTTGTTTTAGACAGTTAGTGAAAAGGCAAATCACACCTTATGCAGGAAAGCGCTGGGGCCTCAGGTCGCGCATTTCGGCAGTGTATTGTGTGCGGGGGGATTGATCCTGCCCCCGCCAACCACTTTCCTCAACTCCCAGTGGTGAAAATAGATGAAGAAACTGAGATTAGGAACTGATTGGAGAACTGGTGGAGGTGTGATTAAAGTGATGCTAAACAGCTTCACTCTAAAAGTTAAGGAAAATATTGCTAATTCCATGATACAAAATACAGTACAGCATCATATACTGGAAGAACTCGGTCCCAGACGTAGAGGTTTTTCTTCCTCATCAGTTCATCAGCTGCACTGGGAAATATGTTTTTAAATTGGTGATTATTCATATTTATGTTATGGTTTATTATAGGTAGCAAATTCAGAGCCGAACAAGGTCTTATTTGAGCTATATAAGACTTTTCAAAGACATTATATATCATCACACTTATAATGCCATTGATTCCTATATGTAAATCTTGCAGCTGTTTTCTTTGTTCTGCTTTTTGGGTTGTTTGTTTAGCTACTATAAAAGGCCAAAGAAATGAGGAGAAAGAGTTTTCCCCTTTTTTAATTTTTTTTAAAGAAAGCTAAAGGTATTTTGGTGGCTTTCAGGTTTTTTGGTTTTGGGTGGGTTTTTTTTTTTTTTTTTTTTTTTTGTAATTTGCAGTTGTTCTTTTATCATTATCTTCAGGAAGCAGCATTACCATGTTGCAGATAAGAGGCACATCCAGATGTGCATATCAAAGGATGAACAACTACTTATTAAGAAAAACTTCTTTTACGCCAAGCGAGGTTCAAAGGAATAGTAAAGTCTATGGCATAAGCGACAAAACTGTCTGGCAATTCTGTGCATTGTCAACCTAATGCACAGAACTGGGGGAGAAAACACTTTCATCAAAAAGAAATGGTGGCAAAATGCATGTAGAAAGACGAAAAGGCACTCAGCTTAGAGGGCAAACACCCTTCTAAGCAGTGACAATATCACCCATTCCTTTAATTCCTGTGCAATAAAAAAATATTTATTTCTTAAAGCATATTTCAACAACTTTTTTTTTTTTGTAACCTACTTTTAACAAGTTCCCAAAGTATTCGAAGTTTTTCATGGCTGTACCAAAAGATTTGTATTGCACTCATTTTGCGTATTCAGAATATGTTTGGGTGGAAGGCAGATTAAGACAGACCCATGTGTTCCCATTTGTATAATGCTGGGAAATAAATGAGCGTGCTATGAACGTATTCAATATATTCACATATCACTCGTCATCTTCAAAAATAATTCTGCTTGCTCTTTAAAACTAAAGGAAAATTATGTTTAGTTGGGTATATAACTGTGAAGCTGTGTAACCAAGATATAATTCAGAGTTTGGATCTGGACTTGGAATGTTCTTAAGCAGGGTGATTCCTTCTCTAGCTAAGATGAATGCCTCAGGCATCCCTGACTCTGCCTTGCTGAACAAATACAGCAGAGAGACAAGCTGGTATTAAATGGTTTTACTGATGAATTGGCTGCAAACACAATTTTTCTTTTTTTTTTTTTTTTTACTTTCTTTTCTAAAACTACAGACAGTGCAACCACCTTTTTTGTGGATGCCTATCACAGGACATTAGGGGGCCAGAAGAAGATTTAATGCAGTAACTGCTGTTCCTTCTGATTCAGTTCCAGGATTTGACTGCTTACATGGTGCTTTATTTAGCACACTCCAAGCTAACCTGGAGCAAGAGTACCAAATTCATCTCCATTGCATGTTCAGTGGTAGAGCCATGGGTTTAGATCTGCTGAAGTGTGTGAAAATCAGCTTTTTTTCCTCTCTGTTTCACTGTACTCTCCCACCAGAGGTTGGGAAGACGTCTGCAAGGAGGGGTTGTATTCCCTTAGGTGGAATCACTGCTTACTGTTAGTCCTTCTACCTCGGTGCAATAGGTGGACTCTGAATATCTGAAATTATATGCCACTTTTAGGACTTGATGCATGTAAAAATGCTGCTGAAGTTCAGAAGGCCAAGATTTGCTTTTGAGGTGGAAATGTGTGTTGGGGTGAGCAGGATGTACTTGAGACTCATCTTGCGAAGTGTTGGGTGAAATTCAGTTGCAAGCAGCAATATTTCTCACAGTTATTTGAAAGGTCTTTTGATTGATTGTTCATAATCAATCTTTCACTGTGAGTAAATTGAAATAAAATCATACTCAGGTTCACATCCTGGGAACAACACAAAATATGGTAGTTTAGCAGCTGGCATAATCATTCCAAGTTTCCAAGCTTTTTTCATTTTTAGCTCTGTTGAAAATATGAGATTGCATAATGCACTACGGTTTATATAACAGCCTCACATGGCTTTACGTTATAATTTCACATCAGTTTTACCTCAGAGTTTCTAACAGGTCAAGTAACCTTCTGATTTCATTTAAAGTTTCCATTATTCTCTCCTGAAAGGGAAAATCTAGCTCTTGTTTGGACAGCTTTGGTAACTCCAAAGGAAAAATTGGGCATTATAGTGAATACAAAAGATTCACTTTCCATGCATTAGGCTTTTCAATTGCTTTCTTAATGCAAAGTTGGACAGGAGAGTATAGGCAAGAAAAAAAGATCATTTTGTGTCCATGGTCAGATGTCAATATTGACAAAAATAAATGGAATGTAACAATAGATCCTTGCAAAGATGAAGGTCATATGACTGAAATGTCTAACTAGACCTTGCACTATAGCCGTATCTTATTGCTGTTTGTGATAAATTGTTCGGGGTTTTCCCCCCTAGTTTAAAACATGCAAGAAGAGACTAAGTCTGGAATTTTAAAACTAGCCCATTTTAGGCAATAATATTGAAGGTGAATCAGAAATGAAGCACTTAAAGAATTAAAAAAAAAAAAAAAAAGGAAGAAAAAAGCCTA
Source organism: Pelecanus crispus (assembly GCF_030463565.1). Taxonomy (NCBI): domain Eukaryota; kingdom Metazoa; phylum Chordata; class Aves; order Pelecaniformes; family Pelecanidae; genus Pelecanus; species Pelecanus crispus. The sequence continues at coordinate 8,686,491 of NC_134656.1, forward strand.
AGGAGGTCAAGAGTGTTGGTCTCACTGAGGTCTGTACACATCACTCCATACTGCATTTTTCAAAATATCTTTCTTCAAAACTTAGATGATGCAAACTGCTCTGTCTGCCCAGGGCAGGGGGCTGAATTCCAGTTTGTAAATTGGGTTAATTAGTGATAGTCTGTAAACTCATTGTGTCTTAAACAGTTTTCTTCGCTTCAGATTTTCTTGCCCAAGTCAATCCTTTTATGAAATCAGCCTTTGACATTCTTCTGTTTTTTCCTGGTTAACATCATTGTTTTAAATGTAAAAAGCAAAGAAATAATTTAGATGCTGTTCAGCATTGAAGCCTTTTCCCCTAGAGATATGTCCCAATATGCGGCAGCAAAACACAGCCCTGCGCAGCACCGTCAAGCTGGCTCACGTGTATGGCTGTGCAGATAACTTCTGACCACATCGGTAGCGTCACTGAGAGGAGCGACTGAAGACTAAACGTCAAGCAAAACCTGCTTTGGTTCATAGAGGTAATAGACAACTTCATTTGTATTTAAGACCTTTGGCTCGGAGACTCTTGAGAATTTTGAAGTGCCATCATTTATATAATCTCCAAGCACAGTTTCTCTCCTTACTGCAGCATCTCACATCACCGGTGTTCCTACCTCTTTCTGTCTTCTTATACGAAGGTCTATAATACAGACATTACTGGTTATCTGAATGCCTGGATATCTCTTGTGAGACTAAAAGATAAACACTTAGATTCCCATTGTTCCCTGTTCAGAAATATGGACAGATACCCACTGTAAGACAATTAAAAAAAAAAAAAAAAAACAAAAAAAAAACCACCACACAAAAAAACCCCAAACAAACCAAAAAAAACCTCCAAGTACTTTAATTTGTAGCTGATTTATAGACCTGATGAAATCTATTCTCTGGACATGAAATAATTTTTTTAAACAAATGACTCATTTTTTTAATTACCACTACAGTCTGAAAAGTTACTTGTGTCTTGTCTTGTATGTGGAAAAATCAACCATAAACTTAACTCCAGAAGACAAAGCAGTAGACAAAGGTTTCCTAACCACGGCATTGTCCTTCCAGAGTGCTGAACAGCCCCGCCAAGTTTGTTTCAATTACACTGCCATTTCCTAACTGAATCCAAAATATTTCTTCAAAAGGCTCATCTGGTTTAGGGTCATGATCATAGGTGGAAGGTCAGCTAGTCATTTGCCGAGACATTCATTTCTCACTCAAATAATCTTTCATAAATCTTAAAGGAATGCAACAGTTTATGCCAGAAGAAGCAGGGGAGGTGGACGGCAAGAGAGGGTGCAAGATATTTGTACAAAATGCATTTCTTCAAATCCTATGTACATATTTGTTTTTCCTCTTTGTACCTGTGAAAAATGAGGTTGTTCCCCCCCAGCCCCCAAGTCAAGGAGCCACACTGCCCCCAAGCACAAGAGGCTTCTATCCAACCTTGGTGCAGGGGACTTAGGTCAATGTGCCTACATTCATGGGTTGTATGCACATATGTGAGCATATAATAATGCTGGGTTTAGCCGCTCTTGCTTCTGTATGTCAGCACAGCTGTTGTGGGGGCATGCAGAAAAAAGACTGGGAAAGATCATCCTGAAATTTCAACAAAAAAAGAAGTCAAGGTTGTTAGATTTTCCGATTAGCTTAGTCCGATACGTAGAGGTTGTGCATGGCCCGGGCCATGTGAAGGGACCTCTGGACAAAACCTGGGATCTCCAGATGGCCCTGGCAGATGTGGCACCATGTGCCTACTAACTGGTGTCCTTAGTGGCCATGTCCGTCTGGCTACGAGGGAATGCTCCGAACCGCCGTCTCCTCTTCACCAGCAACTGGACCTCAGATGCTGCTTTAGCAGTGCTGCCAGTAACTCTACCAGGGAGAACGGGCTGCCTGGTCTCATCCCTGATGGAAAACTTTCAAGTACTGCCAATTCTAGTGCAATGCCAACCGGCCTTGGTAGGGATTAGACAGATTCATTTCTCTGATTCTGAATATGAATAGTAGCAGCACTATGGGAAATTCTTATTCTAAATGCGATCAGTCTGGCTCCTAGACTGCAGTAAGTGAGCCTGGGGCTTATCTGATCTTGGTGTAAATACAATGTGCCTGTCGCGAAAAGCCAACAGTGCTGCCACTGAATGGCAAAAGCAAAGTCCGTTAAATAGATGGTAAAATAAATTATTTATCAGATGCAAAGAGTAGAAGAATAATTCCCAGTGTACTGTTAGTTGTGCTGGAAAATCTACATAAATTGTCTCAGTGTTTCAGTTTTCTCATGTAGCTAGGTTTAATTATACTCATTCCACAAGAGTGCTTTTCCTCACAAACAATAGTTTGTGAAGTTTCTTAGATGAAAGCTGCCAGAAAAGATGTCAAGTATTAGTACCAATATATCTGTGTTGGTTTTGTTTCTAAAAAAAAATACTGACTTCATAAATCTATACTATAGATTTATCCAGTGAAAGCAGAATTTTTAGTGCCTCTAATAAAAAATATATGGGCTGATTCTCCCCTCACGATTATTGGTAGAGCACAACAAAAGAGTTCTCCACAGTGTTTCTGAACATGGGTTTGATGATGAGGTGTGAAATGTGTCAGTGATTTGTTTTGTGTTTGTTCCTTTCATTTCTAGATCACTCATGACAAACAGCAATGTATCAGCAGGACGAGACAATTTACCACTGCATGAGCTAAAAGGTGAAAAAAGTTCCATACATTTTATATCCCTTTTGTAGTCACTATACTGCACTAAAGATGACCGTGGGTCACAGTGCTTGTACTCAGCATAGTTGATGTGTTAATAACTTCTTCAGATGATCTCACCCTATTTATTTTAGGGTCCTTAGATAAGGATGACTGTTGCCTGTGCTTTCTTCCATAACAACCCCTTTCCTCATGTGATTCAAATAATTACTTTCTTATTAAAATTTAAAAAAAAACCCAAAACCCCTCATCTGAAACTTTTCCCCCTTCTCAACTGAATGGATTTTTCCTTTGTTTGTACATGACAATTTGGGGGGGGAGAATTTTGTGCTTAAACTACTCATATGACTGAGTCACATGCGTATCAGCTACAAAAGGCGCTTTGGCATGTTATGTATAAATCTCCATTAAGAGAGAAAATAGGAAAGTTTTACGTGACTGGTATCTCATTCACAATAATTAACTCATTAGCCATCTCAAACTACTGTACGATCAAGGTCAAAACAACCAGGCAAAGAAACATTTTGGTCACGTTGTGGTACCTACAGGAATAGTCGGTATTAATATTCCCAGTCTCTAGTTCTCATGGTATAAAGTAAGTCTTTATAAATGTAAAGCCTTTTGTCATGATTTATGCAGGAAAGGAGACCTGTGTGGTACCATGGCGTCTGTCTCTTTCTGTAGATATTTCTCCTCAAGCAACTCTAGGATTTGTTGCCTGGTCTGACCTAAATTTGATGGGGAGGCAGAAGTCTCAAAGATCATGATGCATTTCATGAAAACAGCTGGATATCAGAGAAGAACATCTGTGTTTCCAGCCTGTAGAAAGGCATGTAACGTGTTCAGTCTCTATTGGACTGTAGAGTATCCAACTGCATAATATGCAGGAAACCTTCATTAATTTCATTGCTCATGCAACAGAAAAGACTAGAAAGATAGAAAGTTGAGTGAAATGCTGTGGATGCATGTCCCTTTCCAGTTGTGGGCTTACTAACAAGGCTGCAGCTCATGGCAGCTTGTCTCAGAGGTCCTCTGATGGAGCTCACTGCTAATCCATCCTGCCCCATGAGATGGCTTGGCGTGAGCTGTAACCTGTTTCGTCCTGCGCTCACCTAGCTGTGAGTGCTGATACAACGTCGCTATTCTTCCTAAGAGGAGGAAGAATTCTTCATGCAGAAGCTCCTAGAGGGCCTGTGCAAATCACCCCCGCAATAAGCATGTGACTGAGAGCAGCGTGAGCGCTGGGTACCTGCAGAGCAGGCACGAACACGCTCCGGCACGGCCCCGGCAGCAACGCTCCAGCCTTTTTTTAACTCTCTGGAAAATGCAGGGCTGGTTGGATGTTAACCTGTTAGCTGATGGGATCCAGCCCCTAGGGAACCTCTAGTTAGGTGTTAGCTCACCTCCCCTAATCCCAGCGCAGAAAGGTCCTCATGCTGTGTCTTCCTTGACAACGTTTTATTTTCCGTGGGGGATCGCAGGCAGCAGGAGCTGCGCTGCTGTAAAACCCCAGAGGAAACAACGCTGCTTTAGCACGTGGTGAGTAGGTGAGGTCAGCAGCAGCGGTGAGCGGCGATGACCTCACCTCCTCGCCGTGAACACCACAGCACCTTGTCTCCGCTTAGTTATCTCACTGTAAAATTCCCACTGCAGGCTCATCATCGGCTGGTTGTAAAAAGACACCTTTGTGTCAGTGAAGACAAAGCCTTAAAGCTCCTGGTTCAGAAAAGTTTTGAAACATGCGCAGGTCCAGAGACATGTAAGTCCCGCGATGTCAGAGATGAAGTGTTCTTCTCAAATTAGACCATAATCATGTTTCCAATGTAAATTATTAATTTAAAAGTTGCTTTCCCTAAAAATTCTCTTTTATATCAAGAGCTGCTCTTTCTGTAAGATTTCCCCCAGCAAGCAAATCTATTACGGGGGCAAAAACACAAGGACATGGGGACAACCAAGTAAAATTACTATGATTTTTTTTTTCTTAATTTGAAACAAACATTGAAGTTTTTTCCCAGCCCTTCATCTGCCAAAGATGCACAAGCCCTTTCGTCTCCCAACCCGTAAAACCAAAAAGAAGCAAGTTGCTGAAACAGCCTGGCATTCTTTATTTCATCCATTAGCATTTTATGTTTATTTTGAGTTAAAACTCTGCTGAAGGCAAGTTCCACTCTCTGAGAGAGCGTATCCACCTCCCTAGCAGTGTAGAGGTAACTCCATTTTTTTAAGAAACCCAGCGTAACTCTGCTGTAGGATGTTGACTACTAGGGCAAGATTCCTGCTTTAATATTGTGGGAGCACTCAGAAATGTTCTGTGCTCAGTCAGGGCTGAAGAAGCGCTCTGATGTTTTAGACTTATCGGGTTTGTTCCCTCTGTTTCAGCCAGGCGTTTACATTGATGTGTGCTCACATCTCGGGCGGGAGCGGGGAGAGAGGTCTGAGAGATGGTACTCTTCCAGATGGAGAGAAGGACGGTCTCAGCCAGGTACCCTGATTTGCTTTCCCTTCCCTTTGCGACAGAGACGCTGGAGCTAAGCGGTTGTTGTCATTAAGCTGTAAAAGCAGGAGTCTGCATGAGAAGGAAATGGGCACATAAAGCCATCCCCTACAAAAGGCGACATCCCTGAGATTATTCTGGTTTTAAGAGGCTTTTTAATTTGTCGATCAGTGAAAGGAAATGCAGCTTTTGTGCAAAGGTTCTGACAAATCTTTTTATGACAAGCAGCACTGAACATGTGGTGGGGGCAGATTCTCTGCAGGCGTGAAAAGGCTCTGCAGCCAACTGAGCCGCACCGAGCTGTGTCAGCTGAGGGTACGATCTCCGCTGGAGAGACCAGCAAAGCACAAGTTGGCTTCCAAATAGCTTTGACAAAACAGGGTTTTTTTCAGTATCGTGGCCTGAGAGATAGGCTTCTCTTTTCATGACATGTTAATAACGTTGGAGCAAGGTGGAATCAGGAGGTGAAGGTGAAAAATAACGAGTAGGTGTTATCCCAAGAAGCCTGTGTCAGCGTCTGCACAATTTCCACTTGCGACGAGTTTGCTCCAGCACTTGCGGCTGTAATTCATTGCCAGTGGTGTGACACGGGCTGGCTGTGCGTCATCCCCAGCGGGAACCGTAGGAGACAGCACACCCTTAGGGAACCGTAATGTTCCCTAAAAACTTGGGGGACCATCCTCCCAGTCTTTGAAAGCAGAGCTAAAGCATGCTCCTTTGCGGGGGGAGGGCAGCCAAGGGCCAGTACAGGCTGTGCATAACCACCTCGGCGTTCCCACGCGCTGCCAAGCACCAGCGAGCCTTGAATTTACAAGGTCAGTCCGAGTTGCAAATTGATCTTGACCTGCTTATGCATCTTTTGAATCTCCTGACTTCACAGTTTTGGTTCTTAGGCTTCATTGCACGGAGTCCTTTCTTTTGGGGACAGTATGAAACTCCGGCTTTCATTTAGTGTATAAGCAAGAAACAGCTTGACTTTGTGTTCTGGGCAGTTTATAAAGGAGGTCTCACTGAAATTGTTGTTTATAGTCATAATCAAAAGGCACTTCTTTTCATGCTTTATTTTAAATGCAGCTCTTACGCTGGCTAGTCATAAAATACAAACTAGTCCCTGCAGTTGAAAAAGCTAGTGAAGCACGTAAGCGATTCTGGGATTTTCTTGTTTCCATTAAAAATGCCCTATGTCCTATATTTGCACGGTTGCTAACATGATTTAGGTCTGGGTGCTAAGCTCTTTTCAGTATACTGTAGGTCTAATTGTACAATTTTTCCAAAGAGGAACACCAGCTTTTTCCCTTTCTATGGCACAGAAACGCTCCTGCTGTGAACCTGCAGCCGGGCTCAGCGTCCCAGCGGGGCACGGGGGGGCACTTCCAGCCCCACGTCCTTCGCCAGGCGGGGAGCGGGGGGTCCCCAGGGCTTCCCCGGCTCACCTCGGGGCACTGCCTTTTTGGCGTTTGCCAGCTTGCAGCCACACCTGCTCAAGGCCACTAAACCCTTTTATGAGAAAAACGCCTTAATACCTTCCAGTAAAAATCATTGCTGAGGTTCCCACCCCTTGCGCCTCCCTTTCCGTTCACCTCTGCTTCTCTGCTCTAAATCCAATTCCCCGCCAGCTTGAGCGATCCCATCTCTGGGTTTTATACATTTGGTATAAATGTTTCCTGAAGCCCATAAACACCTTTGTCATTTATCAGTGCAGTGAAAGATGTTTATTGCCTAAATACGAAAACTACGATGGGATTAGTGCTTCGGGAGGCTCGCTGCCTGATCCCGTGTAGTGACGTTCCCCAAAGGAGGGCCAAATTTGGGGCCAGGTTTTCATTTCGAATACAGAGGCCCCCGCTTTTTAATTACGTGTAGTGATGATTGCAACTTCCAGCATTAAATGGCGAGCACTGTCTGACCAAAGCTCATTTTACAGCAGCTCTGGTATGTACCAAATTGAAGGAGGTAAAAGGAAAGGGTCGGGGCGGTGGGGGAGGAAGAGGAGATCTATAACTGGCATGTTAATAAAACTCCAGTTTGTCACTTCAGCAGCACACCCTGAGTGTAATAACTAAGCTTCCTTTCTATACCCCCTATGAGTTCCTTTGTATTGACAGATGCCATTTGTTCATTTACGATGTGATAATAAAAACCTTCAGTTTTACTGAATGTTGTTCTTTTCCTCCCCTGACACTGGGGCACCAAATGGTTTGTACTGCACTCAGCAGGCACTTTTCATTAAAGATCGTGGCATGAAAATGAACTGTATTTGAAGACCATTTAGTAGCAAGAGTTCTGGTATTGAGTAGGCTGTGTATAAGCCTTCCCTAGGTAGGAAGCGGCTTCCCGGGTGCCTCCGCACACCCTAGCACACGTTTGCACATGCACGCCGAAATAAGGGGTGTCTTTATGTTCAGGCAGTGCTGCTGCATTTGAGAGTCCAAGTGCTCAGATTCCTGTAGCAATGATTGTACGCTGATATCAGTTTTCTTGGTTGGTTGGGGGGTTTTTGGGTTTTTTTAATCTCTGTCTGATTTCAAATGGCTCAAAAATATTTCTTTTGGCGTATCTATACTGCTTTAAACTTCTCGTTTCAAATGTTCCCAGAAGCTTTCACACACACACAAATTAAGCCAAAACTGTAAATTTGGATGGCTGAAAACTAGCATTTGAATTGCTAATTAAGTCTTTATTCAGGAATGCTTGTAAACATCAGCTCAAACTATATTTTTCAGTACTAGCCAAAATTCAGCCTTACCGTGCCTAAAAATGTGACTTGCTTTTTAAAGACACCAAATGCTTAGAATTCCCATTGACCTGATAAAACCATAAATGCATAGCTTTGGGTTAGACACACCTTTGAAAATGATGCCCATAAGTTTGCAACGCTTTGTCCAAAATGTAACACTATAAAATGAGTAAAAAAATACAACAGATAAGCAAAGGAATGAACACCATTTGTTCAACACATTTTTTTAAAATTTATTTATTTTTATCCTGGGGGATAAATAGTATTTATCTCCCTCATTCTGTAGAGGAGTCAGTTATAAGTTTAGTAGCTAGCTGTAGGTTTTGCTGCAAGTAGTAAATTTAAGTTTATGATAACTAGTAATACATAGCAATCTATGTATTAATTATTCATAATTAGGCCCAAAAAGTGATTATTAAAGCAAAAGTAATTTGGTCAAACTGGAACACAGCCACATACCATACTCTTTAAGCACTAACAGAGTGCTCTCTGCATTCTTCCCAAGGCAAAATTCTAGCAACGTATCACAAGCTTCTGCAATGCTGCAATATGACGTTAGTCTCCTCTTTATTATTATTATTTTAATCCTTCATATTTCATTGTATTTGGCAAAATATCTGTAGAAGAAGCATTTACTAACCACAAAAAAAATGTAATAATAACTGTTATCATCCTTCCCTGATCATCCAGGAGAGACTTTTATCACTGACATTATCACTTGTTGCCAAACAAGTACAGAGATGTTAGCCCGGAGGATGAAATAGTTTAATCATGGGGAAACAATTTGCAGTGCACAGATCTCAGCTGGTTCCCCTTTCATCTGCTCTCAGTTACTAAGCGACTTCTGAAAATCTGTTTTGTGGCTGTAATAAAATTCATTCTATGGTCTCGCACGCACACACCAAATGGTTTGCCTAATTCAGAAGTGTTACAATCATCTGGAACAAAGAGAGAATTCATAAGTTTTGAGGGGGGGTATTTTGTTGTTTTAAATCGCATAAACATAATATTTGTCTTCTAAAAAGAAAAAGAAAGGGGCTTCTTGCTTCTGATTCCTTCTGGGGGGGGGGGGAACCAAACCAAAACAAAATATTGTGGTCAAGTTAGACAAGTTGTTGCAAAGATAAATCAACTTCAAATTTAAAGTGGCATTAAAAATCTCAATGTTCAAAACTCATAAACTGTCATAGTAACACAACATTTTAAAGTCTGTATCCACACATGCATCCTGGAGTGTATTCTCCATATTAAACAAATAAAATTTTTAATCTACAGAAATTTTGAATAGTCACATTCCTAGAACTCCAGGAAGAGAAGGAATTTCTGGTATTAGCACAGGTAAAAGCCTCTGTGAAATGTCTTCCCAGTCTGAAGCCTGTGGGATTCTTCACAATTATTTTGAGTCTGTATTTCTGTCCTTGTGCTCTTGGAGCAAATCTAGTGCCAAGACATGTTCTGGCTCAAAGGAACAATATATCCTATTATAACATTTGGACTTCAGATCAAAGTTCTTTGTTTGAAGCATGTAAGTAATTTCCTTGCTTAAGCACCTTGCTGAATTAGTAATAACCCAAGAACATCACGCAGACTTCAAATGACCAGAAACCACTTCTGATGCTTTGGAAGTGAATTGGACTTCATGTCCTTGCAGCTCTGAAGTTAGCATAGTTGTGTCCATTCAGTGTGCTGTGTTGAACTCTGTTTCTCTGTCTTCTCATGTGATATTGAGAGAAAAATGCCACAAAATCATTTTTATGTCATTTTTCTTCTATGTTATGTATCATTCAGATCCCAGCTTGTAACTCGACAGCTTGTGCATGAACTTCAGTCTTGGTACATGGCTTGCAACCCGTGGAGTTTTGCTAAGTACATTGGAAGTGTAGATAAAAGTGCAGATAAAATGAGGAAATGGAGGATGTGCTCATGGACTGCATATCAGCAGGTAGACTGGGGTTTGGTTTCATTGTTTCTTAATGGTCTTTACTGAAAGTCAGCAACCCTGATTAGCTGCATTGAAATGGCTGAATGGTGGGCTCCGATACCCTTATTCACGTTGAATACTTTATGTCAGAAGCAACCCTGTTGAATTAAAAGCCTTTTTTTGTTTGATTATTTACAGAGAGAGTAAATTTGGACTATTTGTCTTTTAATTATTTAGGAAAGTTTATGAAACCTGTGCTTGGCTGGTTACAATTGGCTTCTAAACTTGATCCAGGAGGTTACAAATGTAGGGTCCAGATTTATCTCTAGATTTACAAAAGCCATATGATCATATAACCCATATTATATGTGTTCTCACTCTCTGTATAGTTATGGGTTTGACTATTAGAAGATGACAGGTAAATTTATTCAATAACCCCTTGTCTGTAGTATGCCAACAAAAAACCAATTACTTATCGGCATGTTTTTGCTAGAATATAAATCATTTCAACTTAGTTGGAAGTATCTATCAACTTCTAATTTTCTGCCTGAGTATGCCTGTTTCTTAGACTTTGATTAGACTAGCAATATATAAAAATGTCTTTTGTAATGCATCTTAAGAAAGTGCTCTATAACGCTTTTTAAACCCCTGTATATCCGAATATAAGAAATGGAAATAAATGTCTAATTTTTTCATATTATCTTATCTCTTCCTCTTGCACAAAAATTACTTTTGCTGAGTGACAGATAACATCTCTCTCTAAGCACAAAGCGCTGGTTAATTCAAAGCATTCCTCACTCTTCTCAGGCTCAACTGCTCGTCAGTGTAACGTAGGCCGTTATTGTGGTCATGCAATAACCAAAAAGAGAAAGTGCTTGGTTCACCCTGAAAAAGGAACTAGTAGAAACCTATCTACAACAAATCACAGATACAGCAGTGCGGGTAGGGCTGATGTACAGAGGAAAGCAAAGGGAACCTTCTAATTCTTACGAGCAAAAGCAAAGAAGTTCAGTTAGCTCAGGATGTCTCTGCATCATTAGCATGTCAGATTGTGTCTATGAGTTACATCAGTCCCTGAGAGAGATTTATTGTTTACTGCTCTACAAAGGAGACATATCAGATTCAAATGCGCAATTTCCAGCCAGCAAGCAATGGTGTAGAAGTTAGTCCTGATGTGTGGGGTGAGTTAAGTGAGTGCAGAAGGTAAGAGGTTAGACTGGTGATGGTCAACGGCTGGTTGGTTTCTAAGAGCATTGTTTTCTATCACTTACCACAGTACGGCTGCCTTTACCCCCTACCCCATGCCTCTTGTCTCTTTATTCACTCTACTTACACTTTTGAAATCCTGCACTGTGAACCTCCCAGCGTGATGATTTGGACAGTTTACAGCGTGACACAGGGCAGCTCCAGTCCATGATTCACTCCTGCAGCTGTATTAAATGCAAACAGCCGAGTACCGACAGCTGAGCAAGAAGGTAGAGTCTAGCTACGAGTCTACAAGAGCTGCTGTTAAAATCCACGATTTGTTCACCATGGCATGGGAGTCAGTCAGCACAGGTTCTGTACGGGGCACAAACAGGGTGCATACGACAAGATGGGGGCCTCTTATAGACTTCTGGCAACAATTTGTCCATCAGATATAACATCTCCATGTAGTTTACACAGCTCACTAGACACCATCATTAATGAAAATCTCACAAATACTAATTTAGACAGGAAGAGCTGTGCAGAGGGTAGTGTGTTGGCTGAGGACCCTGACAGCCCATGTTCAGGTCCTCCCTTCACTGCAAACTTCCTGGGCAAACTTGAGCAACTTAGCTGCTCTCTCTTTGCCTCAGTTTCACCCTTTAGCAGGGAAATGTGCAGATTAAAATGTTTCCCAATGTCAGCATGATGTTGTGACATATCATATTCAGATACTCTGTGATGGGGACCATATAAATTCCATAGCTACTTTATCTGATCCAGCAGTCATGAGTCTGCCTGTCTGAAAGTTGCTGCCCTTGATAAGAAAACATTCCTGCTCTTGAAATTCCTTTTTGAGAAAGGAGTAAGGAAGGTCTCAGTCATGTTCTGGTGAGCAGGTGCCTGGGCTGTAGCAGAATAATGGTCACACGCTGTGTCCTGTCCCAGCGCTGGCACTTTGTTGGGTGAGAGTGTCTGTAAATGTGCATCGTGGACCCTGGAGGAGGGGGCAGTTGTTTGGCAGGCACCTTCTGCCACCTTTCTGCAATGCTAAGGTGGCCCTGGAGCCCAAACCGTTGTGTCATAGCTTTTCAACAAAATATGCAGGAATTTTGAGTTACTGTTCCCATGGGTTTGGTTTGTTGGGGCTTTTTTAAACAGCAAAATAATGGGAATTTAATTATTATCATCCCATTTGACAGTAAAACTTTTTACGTGTTTAAATATGCATGAAAGGTCTTGATTTTACCCACTTACGAATGAAGCCAGCTTGATTAAATTTTATCTATCTGTATCAGTTTTGCACCAAGTTTTGCCCTGTTGCAAAACCCTCTGAATATCTTTGTTCATTATGGGGTGACAGCTGACTCTTAACTCTCATAGGGTGCTGTATTATTTATCTTCTGGTGTCAAACTAGCCAAAAGAACTCCAGAGCACACACATATATTACTCCATGTGCAAACAAAAAGAGGTTTCCAGGTTACAAATACCAATAGCAACACTGAAAGCGTCTCAGCTAGGCAGACATCATGACAGTGTCCATGCAAATCCTTGGAGAAATGCCATTAGTGCTACTTCTGTGAGCTCAAAAACTCAGCAGCTCTAATACTGTCTGTACACGTGAGCTTCTGATCCCATGGCAGCAAAGTCAGAGACACTTGTAATTTTTGTGTGTTTGTTACCAAATTCTCACCTTTCCCCTCTGCCTTTTCATTTCATTTCATCTTCATACAGTCAGTCCTACAGGGTTAATTTAAATAACGCATTTATTACTGCAGCAGTTCACAAGAAACATGACTTGTCTAGTTCTGTTTATAGAGCATGTAATCATTAGAATGAAATAACAACAAAGATCAAAACAGTTAAATCACCATCTGTATTTAAAACTGACCTCAAGTCTTTCCTGTAACAGAAATACCACTGTGAATACTTCTGAAGCTTTTGGGACCTAAACTAGAGTATTTTCCATTTTTAGCAATATACATCATTATATTTGGTTACGGTGGGTTTTGCTGTGTACATTTATTTATGTTTTGTTGCTATGGTAGTTGCTTCTGGTTTTGAAAGGTAGGGATGTATTATCAGTCAAACAAAATCAGATTAATTGAGCTCCTTCTGATATAAAGATCTCAAATCAATACAGTGTTCACCTTGTAAAAGGCACATTTTTTTCTTGGGGGGGTGTCATGCCTCCCGAGATCAGATGCATTAAAATCCATGTGGAACTAACTTTTCTTTCTCTTCTCACCCCCACACTTCCCCATATGTGGTTCTGATTTTCCCCTCAGGGTACCTATGGGAGGTCTGGAAAACTCTTGGGAGCTTTCAAAGTATGTTAATAAGTATAACACTGCATTTTTAGTTTTAAATAAAACATGTAAAGATTTTTCTTTTTGAGGATAAACAAGTAAAGCTGCTAGTTAAGAACTATTTGTAAGAAAAAGTTCCCTCTTACCATAAAAAAGCTTAATAGCATTTAATTGTATTTCATAGCATTTGGCACCCATGGCATTAAGCATTTACAGTTCCTTGTAAAATGTCTGGGCAACACTGACTTTTAATTCTCCTGAGTTGCTTTTTTTTTTTCCCCGTCCTGATAAGAAATGTCTACCTGATGGTCCAGTACAGCATTTGCTATTCAATCCTTAAGCATTTTGTTTGCCAAAGAGCAGAATCTGGTCCCTGGTATCTATGCTAATCTTTACAAACCTCATCTCTCTGATGCGATGCTTACTCTGAGTACTGTGATTGCAATCACAACCGGGAGCAGAGCTTTCTGCTATAAGTAATTCTACAGATAACAAGAATAAGCATTTATAAGATCAAACTCTCCAGCTCAAGCACACATACCAGCACAAATACACAAGCACCTTTGGATAGATGGCAATTTTGTGGTGGTGATCAACATGCATTAAGTTATTGGTTATAGCTGAGCTCCCTCATTTTACCCTCACTTGAAAAGTTAGCTAGTCAGTGCTTCAGATAAAGACTGTGAAATTTGATCACTGGAACTAACATGGATGGCTTAGCTGCCTAATCTCCTCCATCCCGTTATCATCAGCTCCCAATCCCCTCCCCACACCATCTTCAAAATTGGGAAATAGCCCCGGACTTATGGGAATATTCTGCTGAGTTAAAGTAAACAATTCTCCAAGACTGTGTGGCCTCAACCACTAGCCACAGGTGGACCTGGTGATGAGACCCAAACAGGGAAAAATAATTTTTGGAGAGATTATAGCACGTTTGTCTGTCGGATCTGCTTGTTAAAGTTGATAACTGATTGTGTTGATAATAATAGTATCTGAAAATATCTGATAATATATTACTAACTTGTATAATCTGTCTTTATTCCAGCAAAATACCTCTGAAGACTAAATCCTCACAGACAAAGTATGCCATTTACAGTAAGAAGTTTAGCACATGCCAGGAGAATTAGATCTCTCTCATCAAGGCAGTGCACCCATCGGTGCAGCATATAAACAGGGTAAGACCACATGTTTAAAGCAGCCCTTTGAATGAACTCCTGCAATGGAGATCAGTTTTGTTTCGTTGTGTTTTTCCCCAAAGAGACTATTTCTCCATAAGTGCAAATTAAGTTAATTTTCCTGCACCATGTTGCAGGATCGGTTATTGCTCCCTTCCCTGTGGATACACAGAGAATCTGGAATGGAGGTGAGGAAGCAATCCCAGCCGTGTTTCTTTTGTGCTGGGTTTCTGAACTTCACTGGGAGGGATTGTGTGCTGGCTCCCATAACCTGGTACACTCCTGCTTCCTCCAAAGCAAACTCTTCCCAGCTTTGCTAAATGCACGCAGGCTTGCTATCTTGTCAGTGCATATGTTTCGTTAATGGAAGTTCCTTTACCAGAATCACTGGAACAAGAAGAAAATATAAGATTACTACTGACATCACGTGTCCCTTTTACATCCATAGACTTTACTGAGCTTTAGAAAGGGGGGAAACAGTTATCTACATTTTCTTGATAGCAATTGTAAAGTACAGCTAAAATCCTAGTTTAACATGAGGTGTTTATTCCATACTGCAGAACCACATAGGCACTCTCGTAATATTCCAGGTTTCAACTGTATTAGGTGCTGGAAGTAATTCTAGCAAAAAAGGTGCTTTCTTTTCCAAATTGCTACAATCTATGTGAGAAAAGATAACAAAGTGGGACAGAAAGCAAATGGATTGGGTTAACAGTCTGAACCTCAGGAAGTTTCAGCAATGTATGTTTATTATTAGGTTTTAACGGAACACCTTATTGAGCATGTTGATAAAGTATCCCCTTCTACATTCTATACTAATGCATTTCCGAAAGATAGGAGCTGCTGCCAATTAAGCCAGTTGTGATTATCTGAAGTGTTATACAGGAATGTCATTTTTGCCAGTCTGCCACTGGTCTGTCAGATCTGGGCTCCTGCTTCTGGCTGGGAGCAATGTCTGTGCTCTGAGCAACAGTGAAAATCTCCCAGGTAAAGGTGTGATGTTGTACATGGGACTCCGGACTTGGCTTTAGTCTTCACAATATGACATAAGGATTTCTGTGAGAGGAAGTAAATGATGGTCTATTTTAACCTATAATTATTCTACATTTTATATTTCTTCTATTTAATTTCAAATCAAGTGTCCTTTATCCAAAAAGAGAGGTATTTCTGACCCTGCACTCCCCATCCCCCTTACACAACCAAGGACATATTTAAAACTTAAGGGCAAATGTTCCATAAAACACTGCCCAACCCTTTGCAAATTCCCTGCATAACTCTCACATGCATCCTCTAACTTTAGTCCATCCCTACTCCAAAGTTGTAATTTGCCCTCCAGTCCTTTTTTTCTCTCTCTTTTTTTTTACAATCTTTGAGATGGCAATTAGCCCAAGAGATGCACTTAGAGCTTTCCTTCAATTACAGATCCCTCTGTCTCAAGTTATATGCTCTGCTGTTTTATGCTAATTTGAACGTCCTTTTGCATGAAACATCAGTCTGAATTCTCTAATTGTTCCCTCCTTATCTGAGATTTGTCTCATGCTTTCCACCCCTGGGTGTGGTGATCTACATCCCACATAGTCCCAAAGGCTAACTCTTTTGCCTGGGCCAGGTTTTGTTAAAGAAAATCCCTTGAGGCAAAATCACTAGAGCTAAAGAAAAAATAGCAGTATTAGTGCTGACCATTAATACAGTTTTTTTCTCTCTATAGATCGCACAAAGCTTCACAAAGAGGACTAAGTGTTGTCATCTGCATTTTGCAGGTACATAAACTGAGGCAAAGAGCAGAAAGTTACATCTGATAAATCTGGACAAAGACAGATCTGATATGGAGCCACAGAGGGTTGGAGTATTTGATGGGTTTGAGGACATTATGCCCCATTTTTCCTTAAATGATTGTGTAGAAGGGTGATACAGCTGAGCTACAAAGGTTATCATGACTTTCGTTCCTCCTGCATGTCCTTCAATCTTTGTGGATTTTGTCTTAAATACATTCAGGTGATAACTTGAGGTAAATGTTAATCTGCTGTGAACCTCAACACTTCTGTCTTCAGTTTAACTCTATCAATGCTTCCCATCCCATTCTCCAAAGGTATCCCTTCTTTCTTTCCATGAAAACACTTTGGTGCAGACTAGATTTAAGTACTGTGTTGAGGGAGAAATATTAGGTTGAGGCATGTGATATTGGGGTACCAAATGCTCTAAAGCAGTCATTAGAAGAAGCAGCACGAGATGCCCTTGAGAATTTCAAGGAAACAAAGAGTGCCTGTCTTCATGCCAGCAGTCCCGGCTGAAAAATGATGCTGGACTTAATGGCTGCAAAGACACAAAATTGTATATGACACTTCCATTCTTGATCTTACTCCTCATGCCCCAAATTTCTGCTGCCGTATATTAAGCATCCCCCTTGTGAAGTTAAAGTAGCTCATAAAAGTGTTAAGTAAAAAGTCAAAACTTACATGGGAACTGTTACATTTTCTCTGTGTGGCCATAATGAGGTTATTTATGGTACACGTAGGAAAGATTAAAGGTTTTCATAATAAAGGAAAGCAAGAGCTCAAGAATTGGGTGCCTCCTAACAGCACTGACTCTCAAGATGGGATAAATCACCCAAGCAACCATTAAAACTTCAAGAAGATTGCTTGTAAACCTCCAAGCAATGCCAATAAAGCATATTCCTTGCCATATAGCAGTCCATATGGTGGAGCTCAGCAGTTTTTCAAAACTAAGGGCTATTCACAATTTAACCTTACTGTCTTTTTCCTTAGAGGGCATAGTGCCAATGAACCACTATCAAATCAATGCAATCTTTAGATGTGGGAGGGTGGGGAACATGGAGAGCAGGCTCAGGAGAAGTTAACTTACCAGGCGGCGAGCTTCTCAAGAGCATGGAGATGGGTTGGATTCCTGCGTTTAAGAACTCAGTGCCATTTTTCATTATGCTGCTTCTTGGGGGTCTCCCATCATAACACAATGTTAGAGACGGATTTTTATGGGCTCTCAGGAAGTTAGGAAAAAATTCCAAGGCCCCTCAAGGTTCTGGTTCATTTGCATTTTAAAAAGTCAAGTCTGCCTGTCCCTTCCACTCTGAAAGGCCAAAGTAGTGAAAACTGCAATAAATCACAATGTAAGCATGCATGTGGCTTAACATCAGCAACTGTATGGGGCAAAGCCAGAAATCCCTCCTCGAGCTTTACACCAGAGAAAAGCCCCAAACCAAAGATATTGTTTCTTTTTTCTTTTTTTTTTTTTCCTTCCCCCCCCCCCCCCCCCAGTTCTTTTTCAGGAAAACCAAACCTAGATGTAGAGATGTGACCCTACTGGCTCAGGCTGTACAAAGGTAAGCACTGAGGAAAGTGATGTAGGAGTTAATATGGGCCAGCACTGTCCCAACAGTAATTCCCAGAGATGGATCGTGTCTGGGCCAAGTTCTGCAGCCTTACCCAGTGGAATTCTCTTTTGTTTCATTTCTTTTTCAAGCCTTACTCAAGAGAAGTAACCGAGTCTGATCTTCATGTTAATTCTTAAGCTTGATTTAAGAGAGCAGAGCAAATTTATGAAGAGTCCTAATTCTGCAGACTGCAGGCTCCCAGTGGTGACATTCAGTGAGCTTCTGGGGAATTCTGGTAACGGACTCATTTCCCACAATGGCAGCTTGATTCTCACTGGGGAGTTTCTGGTGTTATTACATAATAAATAACAAATATTATAATAAAGATAAGGAAAACCTATCACTATTCAAATAATGCAGATTTAAGCAAATGTTCAGCTTTCAGAAAATATATTTTTTCCAGCCAATATTATAAGAAAATATTTCTGGGAGGGAAAGGAAGAAAATCTAAATCTCTTATAAGTACATTAACATTGGTCACTTGGGTAAATCAATTGGACTAGTGCATGAGCTGATATAAATTGTCATTCTATTAGTTTTCATCAAGTTATTCTAAAGCTGTGCTGGAGTAATTGTCTTATTCAGTTGAAATTAGTGGATGTCTTTGTCCAACAACTTTGGTGCATACGTGGACTGGGATTTAACAATAGAGGGAGATGGATCCAAAGTGCCTATCTGTACAAACTACACTATCGCAGTCTCCAATGCAATCTGCAGATATCTTAGTGATTGTTACCGTAGACTACCTGCAGCCTTAACTTTAAAAAGCAACGAACATTCAAGTCCCTTGGCAAAATCAAGGAAAGCTTTAGGTTGTTTAACACCACTGAAAATTAGGTGGTAACATCATAGGCTGTTCAAGCCAGAATCCTGCACCTTCCTGGGGAGGAAAAGAAAGAAATGGCAGTGTCAAAACTCTTAGGCCTCAGCACATATTTCTCTCACAGGCAACTGCTCAGACAGGAGTGTTGGGATTGTATCTCGTCCAGCAGTGCTGAAGGCCATGGAGGGTTACCTGGGAATGAGCTTCCCAAGCAAGTATGAGTCAAGCGGGAGCACGGAGGTAATGAGGAGGAGGCTGGAGGCAGCAATAGCCATGAAACTCCAACAAATGCTCAGACGTGGTGCTCCTGCCATTGCTTGCACTAATCTAGGAAATTCTAGTCCAACACTTAGCATATAAATGGGGAGAGAGTTTCCTGTCTGGGGACACCAAATTGCGTTTCATGCACAGCCGAAGCGTATTTTCTTTGTCTGTGGGAAGGTCAAAAGCACTAAAGAGTCAGACCTACAGTCAGACCAAAGCAGGGGAAGTGAATTGGGAACTGATATTAACAAATTGTGGCAAATATGATGGAAGTCCACTAAACTCCTATTCCTATTTATTTCTGCTCCCTTACTCCTCAGAAATGCGTACGTTGCCAGCACAGTGTCGGCATCTGATTTTTTTAAGTGCCCTTCTGAATTAACCATCTTATTTGCAGAGCAGAATCATTCAGCAATCCACCCAGAAATGCCCACGAGATTTGAAGTTAGCCTGGAAATCTTTCAAAGGACACCAAAGATAACGGCACTGGGTCTTCTATTGCATTTCCATTTTATGGCATCTTTTTATATTCTGTAGTAGGCTTTTCTGAATAAAAATGAGACAGCCTCTTAAGAGGCCTTTTTATTATTTGCATTTGGCAAAAACAGCCTTAATGAGCTGTTAAGAGTCATTCCCCAGTCCTATTGTTGGCGATGCATGGGAGCCTGTAAAGTGTTGAAAAGCCAAAAGACAATTTATGATCCCTGATGCTATCCCTTCCTGAGACAATTCTTCAGAAAGGAAGATATCTGGGGAGTAGGAAGTCCCATTATTTAAATGCCTGAGTAACTTTTACTGGAGTCATAACTGTGGAATTTGCTATTTTAATTTCAGAACTGCTTACATTCTCTGTGTTCCCCTTAAAAGCAGCAATGTCATGCTGGTGCTGCATGCTCATTCTAATCTGCAGCACTAGAGAATAGGAAGATGACTCAAGGAAGATTCCCTATTCATTCCCGGGATTGAATAAATAGCACCAAATTCCACGCAGACACTAACCAACTTGCAAACTCTTAATTTTTTTTTCCAAGCAGCACTCATGCTTAATATCTGGAGGCAGGGGTCCCTTTTGTCAGCACCAGTTGCATTAGCCTGGTCCACACAGATCGGGGAAGCGTAAAGGAGCTCAAATTTACTGACATATGGGACAAGAGGGTTATTCAGCACAGTGGGGAAAAAAAATGAAACAAAGAGTTTCACAAGTTTCTGCAGCAGAGAGGGATGTGTGGTTCTTGGCATTGTTTTCGCTTTGAGAATGGGCAGCAGCCAGTAAATGTCGGAGGTGTTTGTTAGTGACTGAGGGTGCTGAAGTGACAATCAAATATTTGTGACAAAGGCAAAGACCTTGGATGTTATCGTTGACACCCAGACGCCTCGAGAAAAGAGCAAATATTGCATTCATTGCATTGTCTCTTACTGTAAATGACAAAATGACATCTTTTACCAGGCTCATGTGTATTGATCGGCTTCAGCCCTTACTAACTTAAATACTGTAAAAGGATGAGGTATAGGTTTGTCTGTTTGACAGTAATTAAGTGATACTCTCACTGGCTGAACAAAGAGGTGATACAACGAGGCCTCACACTAGTGCGATTTTTCCTATTTCAAGAGAGCTATAATCACTTCTACTATTAATAAAAACAAGGAAGGCATTAAAATAGTGAAAGATTAAAAACTCTCTTTAAGAAGTCAGTTTTTATTTGGGAGATATTCTCTCTTCATAAAACCAAACTATTCGCCATTTGATATTTCCATTGCATGACTTGCTGTATAATCTCAGCACAAATCAGGTGTACAATGAACATCCCACGCAGTTGCCCAACACTTGGAATTGAAGCATGATAAAGAGAGGGAAAAGTCATTTAAATGGTTAATTAAAGCACCTGGGGCAGCTTGATATAGTGACTGGCCAAAAAAACCCCCACGACCCAACCAACAAATGGCTCCAAATGCTGTTGTGCCTCTGATAAGAAACTCTCTGCTCTGATCCATCATTCCAGGATACCGGCATGTCACCCCAAAGATGCTGAATGGGCACCAGTTAAAAAGAGAGCAGAAGAAACCCAAAGCTGCTACAAAAGAGGATTTGTAGCCACCTCCAAGCCCCCTAACCTGAACAGGAGGTGGCTCGTTCCCTGATTTTGGCGTGTGGCTCTGCACTCACTGGGACGATTATATTCGGAGCGTGATGGGAAGAGTCTCAGTGAGCGGGAGCCCCGTGGGGTGCATCACCGTACCCCGGCCCGGCATGGGGGGACTCGTGCCTTCCCTTCCTTTGGTCCTGTGAGGGTGATGGAAACCTCCAAGGGGGGATGGACAGAACAATCTCTGATTTTGGGTACCACCAAATTAAGGCACAAATAGACCCGACCAGTGAGGATTCAGGCCGTTGTTACATCCCGCTTTTCATCTGGTTTCAAAGGGCACACCGTGTGCTTTATTTGGATTTAAATGTATAATTTAAAAGCTATTTTTTACTAAATAGTCAAACGTGTGTAATTTGATTGCCTTCCTTTGATCGGTACATGTAATAGTCACTTATTCCTACTGTAACAGAATAAAGTGTACAAAAATAAAGCAACTTGGTCTTACTAAAGGTGCCAGCACGGGTACTACTTTTTAGTCCTCTGTCTCCTAGGAAGCATGATAAAGTCTCGGATCCTGCAGTGATTTTTCCAGATCAAGTTTTCATTGATTCTAGCCTGTGCCCAATCTCTAATTTTTTCAGGCACATCATATTTTTCTGTTTGAGTTTGATTTTTGAAATCCCCTGAAACATCAGGGTCTGATTCTGACCTCACATCCTGAAATGAGTAGAGTGACTTTAAGTCTTAGTCCTTCTTCCATTAATAGCAATATAACCTCTGTATAATTTTGTCTTCCATCGGGGAAATATTGCCTTGCTGTTTTGTTCAAGCCTGGGTCCTTTGTCTGAAATGTAATCATCAGCAATTACCCATGTGCAGAGCATTTTGTCACAGTTACTTACCGCTCACCAGCCAGCCGTACATAGTAAACAGCAAGATGTGGGGCCAGCCTCTCGCTGGTGTAAGCGGCTGCGAGAAGTGTGACAATAAGCGATGCAAATCCACAACAGCTGGATTCTTGGCTCCTCACTTGGCTTCTGATTATTTAAAAATGTTCTTTCCTTCTGTAATTGTATTTGCATAAGAACACAACACAATAATTTGACGACTGCTCACCCTCGCGCTGTGCATAGAAGCAAACCAGCTTAATACGGAACTGAGCAATCAATTTTTTTTTTTCTGAAATCACACATCTTTCACTTTCTTTCCCTATGCTGTGACTTACAAAAGTGACTTACAGTGCAGCTGGGTTATGTGGTAAAATGAGTAATTCGTAGTTGTTAAAAGAAAAGGATTATTCTTCTGTTAACTCAGGGAACAAAGCTTCCCAATAAATGTTGTATTCTGCTATGCACCGAGTGCTTTTGTCCAGTTCATAGCACAAATCATACTGTTCCCGAGTGCTCATCCACAGCAGTATTCTTTAATGCTTAACTCGGTGACCTCACAAAAATAATTGGTGTGAAGCAAATTTACTTAGCCCTCTGCCTTTATTTGCAGACTGAATGGCTCAGAGAATTGTGCATATTGTTTATGGAAATGAAGAGGGAGAAAAGAAAACAGAACGTTACTCTCCAGATAAAGATGGGCCCATGCACAGAAGAAACCCAGGGGCTTAGCATGGTGTCCCTGCCTGCATTATAGACACCTAATGAAAGATGCTGATCGACTAATACAACTGCAAATCAGTTCAGGGACTGCGACAATCCATTCCAGCTGCTGCGATTTAAAACAGTTAGCATTTCTGATGTTATTCTTAAGTTAAAATTTCAGCTTTAACTGTGAGCTTTGACTAATGATTATTTTCCAGGTGCGACTCAGAACGATTTATGAGCAGCTTTCTGTTGATTTACAAGTGAAAGAATAAGCCGGATTCTCATTTCTCTGTATAAATCAAGTCCTATTGGAAACTTTGGGGGGTTTCAGCATAAACTGGGTTCCAGAGCCAGGCCCTTGTTTCCTGCTCTGTCTTCGCTGCGCGTTGTAGCGCTGGTACAGTCGGCAGCCCCACGCCTGGCAGCCCCTTTCACACCCAGAGCCTTTAGAGGAAGGCAGAGCGGGGGGTGGGAAGGGTGCTGAGGAACAGAACAAAACGCTGGCTATTTGTCTGCGTATATATTTATATGTATATATATGTAAATCTTCCCCATGAAAAAAAAAAAAAAAAAACCAAAACACAATCCCATAGTTTAAACCCCGGTGATAGACATAACAGAATGGTTTTGCTTGATGTGCATGTGATATAACCATACCACAAAAGCAGCTTACCAAACAGCTTGCAGAGATTAGCTAACAAGAACTAAGCTATTCTTTTCAGAAGGTGTTATTAGCATATTTTTCATCAATACTATACTTAACAGCTACTACATAGCAGGAAGTGGTATTTAACCTCTTGTTACAATGTAACGAGATTACTTTGTATGGTTATGTTACATTCCATTCATAAAGGCCCTCCTGTGTCCAGTTAATTAGATTCACTGCTTAGCAGCATTAACTGGAAGAAAATGCAACAAAATGTATTTGGAATATTGAAATTTTAAGCTTGTTTTGGTTTGGATTGTCTTTCTTTAAGGCTATATTGAGAGCTACATAAAACTTCATGTTGAGAGGTAAATGGCATTCATTAGAATATTCTCCCATGAATATGGGGTTTTAACCACTTAACTCCCCAAAGTTTAAAGGAAAGCTAATTCTCAAAGTTAGAGTTATCTGAAATAGATGAACATCACCTGATTTTTTGAGGCAAAGCCAGGTGAAATTATTTTTCCTTGATTTGGCTATTAAAACTGTGAGCTAGCTGGGACTCTCGTGCCATAAGACTTTTGCATTTCAGTGAATTCAGGCTTGGTTTGGAAGAGGACAGGAGCATTTTGAAGAAATTGTTCTGAATTTAGAGCTTGGAATAAAACTATAAAGCAGGTGAGTCTTGTGGGATGTTGTATTTCTGTTTTGAACAACTTCCATGCTCCTAAATCTGCTTTTTTTTTTTTTCCCCCCTAGAGATTTTCTGGGTTGCAAGACAGGTGCCAAGAGTACTCTTTGTTATTTGAAAGATCCAACATTAATTAACAAAAAATAATACTAAAGAAAAAATAAACTTGCAACAGCTGCATCTGGTTTGGCAGAGTCACAGAAGTATCTCCATGTTCTAGAAGCTGTTCTGTGCTTCTACAAAAAAATCTTGAAAAATAGTTCAACAAGCCTGCTTTTCCCTCTTCTGTAAAAACATGGGTTTACCTCTGTGTAAAAGAAAAGGGGGGAGGAAAAAACAAGAAACTAATGAAATTCAGTAATTCAGCTTAACAGTGCTCCTGTTTTGCTGTTTGGCTGTGCAATGAGCGTGCCTGGCTGTAGTATTACAGCAGAAGTTTCTGTGCAGCAGCACAAGACGCATCAGATCTCTTTTTTTTTTCCTCTTTCTTTCTTTTTTCCTTCCTTTTTTTTTTTTTTTTTTTGCCTTCCACCCACCTTCCTAGGACTCATCAGCACAGCCCTTACCCTCTGGTTTGTTTTTTTTTTAAGCCAAAGAAAAAAATCTACAAGTGAACAGGAAAAATGTGGTTTTATGCCCGAGATTAAAATTAAAAAGCAAATTAGGAAATATTTGTGCTGGATTTTTTTTTTTTTTCCTCCCTGAAAACCTGAAAAATGGATTTGAGTTGTATTGATCTGCCTTTAAAAAATATTCTGAAAGTGTTAACGTGCCATCATGAATTCTACAGGGTGCCCAGTTAAGGTGGGGGAGTTAGATGAGCTAAAATCCCGAGGACAGCCAGAGAACAAGGTGTGATTTACATTTTAGGAGCACGTTGATGTGGATTAAATCCCCAAGCAAAATCATACCCTCGAAAAAGAGGGGGACAAGTGGCAATCTGGCTGCAGCTCTGAGCCTTTGCCTTCGCTCCGCCGGGGTGGCGGAGGCGTTGGCCGTGTCCAGGCTGACAGCTCGTCCCGGGCAGCCCCCTCCCCGGGGACAGGGCCCTCCTCTACACGCTCCTCATCCTTCCCAGTGCGAAGGCAGCTTTCCCTGACATCAGCAGCAATTTTCCGGGCTGCCGAACGGACGCCTTGGAGCTGCGAGAAGGAATCTATGGCCGGCTCGGAGGCAGCACCCCACCTCCTCTTTGTGCTTCGCACGCTGCTGCTGCTGGCAAACGTCTTAAAGCAAAGCAGGTTCCAGGCCAGCTTCCCAGCCAGGCCTCTTCTGCCCTCCTTGCCCGGGCCAGGGCATATGAGTGGGTGCAAAGGGAGCACCCGGCAAGGCCACCGCCCCGCACAGCGGGGGCGAGGAGCCCTCCAGGATTTCCCTCTCCAGACCTTGCACCAGACAAGCTGCGCAGCAAATCTCTGCTTTGCCACTGCTTCTTCTTCAGATAGATTCTTTAAACCATTTTGTTTGTGTGTTTCCAGGCTGCAAAGTTAATTTAAAGGGACACTGTCAAGGTTAGCAAGCTCAGAATTTGATTTAAGTGGCTGTCCATGTTTCCTAATAACTGTTTTAAAAGTCTGCATAGTTCTTCTTTCTTTTGTTTTTCTTTTTTTTCCTCCTTCATCTCAAGACAAAGATATCTCTCCGGGGGAAAAATGCTGCAGATCTGACTTCATGGGCAATCCTGCTAAATCTGCCTAGTGCTCATACATTAGAGGGAAAGCAAGTTAGAATGAAAGCAACTTCCTTTTCAAGCTTTCCAAAGGAATGAGTTTATTTAGAAAAAAAAAAAGGGGAAAAAGAAGCTGAACCAAGAGGAGGATTTTATAAATGGTGTACAACTCTTTAAGCTAAACTCCTTGAAATTTAAAAACCAAACAAATATAGCAAGTATTTGTCAGTGGATTATGGGGCACTTATTGACTCCTACAGTGGTTCCCACACTTCCCAGGGTCACAGTTAAATAGTCTCCCCGCACATCTGCTCCAGCCCCTCCAGATATAACTGACAAATCCTGACATCCAGACTTTTCCACTGTAATTACTGTGTGCTGGACTTATCAATTATTCAATCAATAACCTGGAAGATGTGTATCCTCCTATATCTGTTTGCAGAATCTTCCTTTTCCCCCCGTCACTGTGACCTTGCTCAGTGAAACAGAACATGGCAAAGCTTTGGGATTCTTCAAGGGTTTTTTTCAGGAATGAAATGAGGATACCTGCCTGCGTTTCAAGGGCAGCTAAGCCTTTTACTTGTTTAAGTTCTTCAGTTGTAGAGAGAAAATATGTAAGTATGAACCCTGAAGCTTGCTCCTAATTTCAACAGGACTGTGCTTATTTTTTCCAAATATTCCTAGGAAAGCAAAGGAAGCTGCAATAGAGGCACTCAAAGAAATCTTTGCAACACTAGGGCCACCGTCAACAGCTGAATGAATGACTGAGGCATCCACCGAGGAATTTGGAGTCCTTAGCATTTGAACATCAGGCTTACACAGTCCCTCTGCAAGTGCGCTAGAACTGGTCACCTGATCATCTGGTTGAGAGACCAGTTATTTATTTTAAGACGCTGTGGAGCAGGGATATCACTAACAAATTAAATGCCGTGCAGTACTTCGTATAAACCACATAGCTCTCCAAAAACAACTTCCTGAGTTTTATCATTTTTCTTATGTCTTTCCATGTAACCTTTTTCTCTTAAAAGTACCATTTGCATTGCGCTGCTGGTCAGGTTAACAAGTGTCTTTTATATGCTGTTATCAAGATCAGACCCACAGTCTTCTGTCTTACAGAGAGATAAAGTGTTTTACCTCTGCAGATACAAAACAGTACTCCAGAACTGCTAGAAACACTGTGAATGAAAACTGTGATACACTGTGAGTTTTGTTGAAAAGTTCCCTTGCAACTGATTTGTTATTTTTCTGCTTTCAAGGATAATTGAAACGGATTTGATTGTAGTTTTTCCCCTCTCTTTTCTGTACATTTTGGGGCTTTTTTTCCTGTTCCCCCTTCCACCACCACAATAGGGAATGAGAGAAAACACTTTAAAAAAAAAAAAATTAGTTTTTTTTTCCTTTAAAGAAAGATTATTATTCAAATAACTTCTGAAACAACAGCTTCAGATTGCATTCCTTCGCTTTGCTTTTGAGACGCCGCGCGTTTCCTCGCGACTTAGACTTACAGCCAAATCCCACGGCGTTTCTTCCGCAAACTAAAGGAAGCGGAGGCAGCGCCCTGGCCGCGCTTCCTCCCCGCGCCTGAGGCCGCAGCTGCCGCGCACGAAGCCGCGGAGCCCCGCGGAGCCCCCGCGGCGGGAGCTGTCCAGCAAGGGCCGGCTCCCAGCGCCGGCGAGGCGCTGCCTGGCTGCCCTGCGCCCGGCGACATCGGGCACTGCTCGCGTTCATCGCCTCTGAACGGCACCGAGCCGCCTCAGCCTCCCGAAGGCAGAAGCTGCATAAGGAAACGCCGGGCGATGCGTCGATGAGTCCTCATAGAGGAGTGCAGTCACGAGCGCGGACGCGGACGTCGCGGTGTTTGTGCCGGACAAACGTACTGCAGCCCGCCATACCCTTGCTTCAGCTGCACACTGGATGCTCCTTGCGCCTTAAATCATTCCTGAAGAGTTCACCTGCACGGGCCGCCGCGGGAAGCGCGGGCCTGTTTACCTTTCTGTAAAACTGTGTAATTTTATTATCCGTTTCATTGTATCGCACATGTGCAATGACTGAAGAAACTATCTCAACGTCTTTCTGCAGGCTTTTCTCAAGTATCTTTTTTTCCCCCAGAAGCTGTCCAAGGTTTCAGGACCCTTTCCATCCCACCTCGCACTGGTAGAAAGCGCAACGCATCTGCGCCGTTTATTGTGTAAAAAGATAAGGGATAACTATATACGAGGGATCAATTATTTGGCTGTGATTCAGCAAAGTACTGAGTCATGCACCAAAATTTCAGCGCACGCATTCTCTTGGGATTACTTACATGCTTAAAGTTGGGCACGTGCGTAAGCGGTTTGTTGAATCGGGGCCTGAAATGGCACGCTACTGCACAGTATAAATTATACTTTCAAGCTCATTCTAGAGCACCGTGTTAAAATAAATCTTTATCTTAGCTACTTAGTGCTAATGAAAAACAATATTATTGGTACCTTTCCTATAGCAATTCACTTAAAGAGAAATGTTGTACAATTACAGAGAATGGCTAACCATGCTTCTTGATCAACCTGATAATAGGAATAGAGAAAAAGCCCTGTATTTCTGAGTGCTGATCAGGCAGCAAAGGCACTCCAAACATCTGAAGAAAAAACAGTTTGTTAATTGCTGTCTAGACAGTTTATTGCTGCAATAAGATCAAAACACAGAATACTGAGGTTTGTGGTATGAATCATGCAGACTAAACAATTGTTTTATTGCATTTACAGAGCACTTGATTTATAACGCAGTCAGCTTGGTAATAAAATTCCTCCATTGTATATCCTGAATAATTTCACCTCTTTTCACATCTCTCTGTTTTAATTCTATATCAAGATGTTTTAAAAATGTCCAGATGGAGGGGGGATTACTGTCATGTATATATAAAGTTCCTTATCTTGGGTCTCTGTTATATCATCACTAAGCATACAGCATTCAGCTGAGCCTTGATCAGCTGATGGTATTGTGGATACGCTGAAGAACAGATTTATTGGGCTGCAGTCTGCAGCGAGTGCATTAGAGGAAAAGCAAGACTGTCCCATTGCAAGAGGTTTCATTCCACTTCACATTCAGCCAAGAGGGATCAATCAGGCAAGTGACTTTTTTTTTCCCCTAAACTTTATTACTCGACAAAACTTTTTTACTGAGAAGAAAGCTTCATCTCTCTACTTCTGTGGGTATCTCTGAGGTTTAACGGGAGTTTTTCTGGGAACCAAGAAACTTTTGGGATGATAGAAATTCTTCTTGTCTTTGTTAAGCACTGAGCTAGGCTAAGGCAATAGTTGCATGAAATTTGAGTCTGTGCAAAATGCCAACTTTCCCTGGGAGCATAAAGTGATATTTCCTGTGTCTTTGTATAAGACAACTTTGTATTTTTTTCATTTCCTAGTTTTGACCAATTATGATCATCCCAATATCCATGAAGAGCAAAGAAATCATAGAATCATTAGATCATAGTTCTGGAGCAAAATCAAACCAGAGACCTAAAGCTTGAGAATCCTAATTGCACAAATTACAGACTACAATCCTGGTCCCGTTCAATACAGTGGAAATGTTGCCATTGACTTCATTGGGTCACTGTTGCACCTACAAATTTAGTGAACTTTTTCTTGATAAATCTAGGGTAAAGCAGGATGATATTTCTCACTTTATAAACACCTGTTTACATAAGATTTTTGAAGTAAAAGTTGTTTGGGTAAGTTTAGATAAGCATCTTTGACTCAATATTGGGGGAAAAAATGTCCTTCTGCAGAGTGTGTGCTGTCTCATTGTAGTATCTTAACATGAATACCACCATTGTAGTCGTATTTCAAGTTAAGCTCTTTAAAAGGGCAGGCCTACCAGGCCTGAGCAGTAAAATATGTCTGAAGTGGAGATGTCTTTGCCTATATCCACACTTGGATTCACCAGTAAAAGTCGATATCCTGATGGTGAAATGAAATTATTCTCAAAATAGCACTAGGTCTGTATCAAGACTGTTCCACCCATGAAGCTGCAGTGTGAACTCTTCATTATCTCCTGGTACAAACTGCACTCCAGAGAAATGACAGAAAACACTCTGGTACAAATTTTTATTCCTGCTGCTCACCTTCGTGGTATGTGGAAATCAGTCCTGGCTTTCTGAAATCTCCAAGTATTACATCACCTCTCTGCTTTGTAATTCTTCTTGCAGCTCTGCAGGAAGACCAGAGTGGCTCCATTTCAAACTGCATCGGGACCTCCAGCTGCCACCCAGGGCAGAACTGACCTTCCTGAATGGCCATGGCACATGAAGAGCCAAATCTGCAGGGGAGAGCTGATCCCGGGGAAGTGCAGAGGCAGGAGCGCATTGCGGATGAAGAGCACTGAAGGAAGGAGCCAACATGAGTAAAGGTAGGACTCTGGATACCAACCTGGACAGTGTCTGTCTTGTGACTGATGGTACAAGCTTTGTGTTTCTGGCAAGCAGGAATCTCTGGAGCACACTCAAATGAGGAGCCTGTTGAAGGCTGGAGCTTCAGCTGGTGCACTTTCAAAAGAGACACAGAGGTTCTTGGAGACCCAGACAAACTCGGACACACAGTCCAGTGAAGAAGGGAAAGACATTCAGGTAGGTACTGTGTTCCCCAGAATACCACCTCCACAGTCCTCGATTCTTTCTTCTCTAAATGACAGAGAAACAAATACAAGCAGAGAACATGGAAGTGCCTTTTTAAATAGCAGGCTTATTTAAAACCTAAGTAGGGATAGTCTTAGACAAAAGAAAATACTAAAAGCCACCATGATAGGGCAGGGCAAGACAAGCAAATGGGCTTCTAGCAGCATAAATCAATGCCATCAGACAGATACTGAAAAGAATACCCGAGATGTAAACAGAATTCAGCAATCTTGCAAGCAATCCAGGAACTGATCGTTTAGACTTAGAGATTCTCATGAATAAAGTTGTAAGGTAAATCTATAACATTGATGTCAATAATACAGAACTATAGTTTTCCAGTTTTGAGAGTCTGGATAAATTATTTGGTTACTTTCTACCAAAAGAGATAATCTGTTGCTGCCTGAGAGGATTTGGCACTAAATTAGCTGGTGGAAGCTGAGTAAATAATTCTAGAAAGAGGGCCTTGTTTCCTTGTGGTAGTACACTGGTCTGCCAAGTGATACAGTTACCACAGCTTTTTGATACCAATTCAGGCAGTTTTCTCCTCTGGATCTCTAATGCTTCACATGTAACACTATGTCAGTCACCAGCACATTAAGCAAATTTTGTGGTACCATTCCTGCATGTGTTACTCGAGATGCTCTGGAGTCCACCCCTACTGCAGAGGACCTACCAGACAGCTCTTACCCACCCCACCATGAACAGCCAAAACGCACTGACAAGAGTCAAGGTATTCTTATGAAAAACTTTAAGAAAACATGATGGGAATTTGTTTTGCCCACTTTTCAGTCTAATTTTGGCTTACTGATCCCAATGGCCTTGAGCGTGTTATTTTAGAGAACGACTTCCCCCACATGCTCACAGTGTGAACGCAGGCAGGAGGGCGGCACAGAGGATGTGTCCTCTGGTTCAAAACTGTCCTCGGGACAAAAGAGCAGAGGAATTTATGGTGAGGAAAGGCAGAGCGGGAGAAGGATTACGTCTAGGGAAAGGCACCAGGATGTTGGAGATACGGTGAGCGACAAATGTAGATGCTGAAAGGTGTTATGGACCAAAGACCCCGGGAGTTATAGCACGCCAGCCAGTGCTCCTCTGGCAAAGCACCTTCTCTCCCATCAGTGCAACACAAGCTGTTACAAGCACACGTACTCAGGGGCAGTCAGCCCTTTATGCTTTCTTTTACACAGCTTTAAATGCTGTTAGAAGTATTTCTGTCATTTATTGCTACTCAATAAAGTTTTATCTTGTGAAAGTCATGATTTATTTACTCCATCTTGCAGAACAGACATGTGCGCTCTCCCACATCAGCACCCCTTTACCAGATTCATAAAATGTGTTAACAATTCATTTAAAATTCATATACAAGCCAAGTACAGTTCCTTCACCCAGTAATATAAAGCAGCACGCGCCCTGACATATGGCACACTGTCAGCGTATGCTCTTAAGGTCTCCCTCAGCTGTAAGTACTTCAGTGTGATTTTCTAATTGCTCTTGTGTCCAGCCAGTCAAACAGCATCTTTCCATTTTCCAGTTACGACCGAGCTTTTGCTAATTTTCCTTCTCAGCTACCAGGAAAACACATTGCAAGAATAGTTGGTTTACAGAGGGACTGGTCAACAGTTTATCTCCAGCCTTTCAGTTTGTCAGCTGCCTGTTTAACAGGGGGCTTTCACCTGCTCAGGCAAGATGCAGCTTTTTGCTGCTCTATGTGTGAGTTACACAAGCAAAAAGGTAAGGTGAGAATCAAAATGAGGGTTTCTATCCCTGCGTGCTCCTCTGGGAAAATCGTCTTTGCCTGTAGCTCTTCCAACAGTCCTTCTGAAAGGTGCGATCATCGTGTGGCTTCAGTGACCTTTTACTAATAGCTGTGAAATATCTCTGGTTATTTCCTTTCCCCGGTATATTCAGTTTTACTGCAGCAAACCTGCTCGCAGCACTGATATTTTCATTTTCCGGCACCAAAGGACCCTGGCTCTGAACCTGACCCAGGAACATCTCACCTCCAGGCTCCCCGCAGCAAGATGCCCCACTTTCAACCTCATCCAGGCAAAGAAGACTTATGGGAAGACAACCTCCGATTTTGTCATCCTCTGGTATCTCATAATATTTGTATAATTTCCAATGCAACAAGATGTGAGGGATCTGATGTCCCTGCAGTGTGCTTTTTCCTTCTTTTCTTATTTTAACAGGGCCATGCACTGGGAAAGACAGCCTGATGTTTGTGAATTCCAGAGGGAAAACTATTGGCAATTTTGTGGCGACGTAAACCGTCATGATACAATTTTGGGGTGTGGACAGGACCCAAGTGTGTGCTTCAGGCCCTAACTGTCCTTGAAAAGAGCACCCAGCTGGGCGGCTGTGCTCCCTGTGAAGTTAGGAAGAGTCCTTGCTGCATTCCTCACAAAGTTGCTACACACATTTGTGCAATATTTGGCTTATTTGTGCAACATAATTAATGAAACATGTCTCATTGGCACCAGCATCCCTAGGGACCCTAAAGCAAATGGGAGCCTTTGAAGCCTTAAAGGATCTTAAAAGCAGAAAATATTTACCACAAGTTTATTAAACCAAGCTTTACTTGTAATAAATTAGCAGCCTGTAGACATGCCCTTTTCTTGAGGATCTGACATAAATCTTTTAGGAAAATACAGTAATGATTTACAGTTTTCATAGCATCTTTCAATCTTTCCATTCACAGGCTGCCGATGCACTTTGCTACCAAAACCTCTAAGTTCGGTAAGGTGTCCCTTCCCAAGGCAGGGCCTCTGCAGAAAACAGCAATGGGTCGAGGGACTCCTGTCCATACGCAATTCTCAGAAAGTCCATGAAAGGCATCAAACCTTATATAGCGCTTGCAGGCGCATGTGAGCAAAACCCCCCACATAACACCACCATGTTATTCCTTTTCCCATAGCCACTGATCCATGACGCTGGAAGTATTTTAAAGACATTGACCCAGAGTCTCAGTAATTGAGCTGGGGGTGGCTGATAGGTCCATTCTGTCCCTCCATGTGCAGTTTAGGTTATGCGATCTTACCGTGCTGTTTCAAAACCACAAAATGCTGGGGTGGGCGGGGGGGAGGGGGTGTTTACGGATTTGCACATCCCTTACACTGCACCATTGTATGGTAAATTATACTGGAGCCTCTCCTGAGCTCATTAACAAAAGCCCATTGTCTGAGGGTGTTATATATCCCACGTGCTCTGCCTGGGAGTTATACTTGTATCATGAAAGTGTTGGTGAGCTTGCCTGAGAACTGTTTTCTATTATTTCTGCTTGGATTTTTAATGACATTTGTGCAGGTGCACAGTTTAAAAAAGGGCTCTTTTCTCAGTCTGCGGAGTTGTTCCAAAATTCAGCTGGAGCAACAGCCATTCCCAGCCACGATTTTGAGCAGTGATCTCAAAATTTCGTGTTGCGTGACCTAGTATTACTCACTTTTATTTAAGGGTGTGTTTGAGTATCTTTCCATTAAATAGGGTATATGGGTGGGAGATAGCCTGTACAGTTCAGTGAGAACTGAACCAAGTCCAAGGCAATTGCTCTTGAGGATGTGTGCAGATATTAATACGTTTATCTTTTCAGTGTAAATGCTGTCTTAAGTTAATAAACGATTAAGTTTTATTGCAGGATCAAACCTTATGTGCCAGGCAGTATATTCCTCACTGTATTCGACATAACCTGATAACTACTCAAAAGGTCTAAAACCTGTGGAATGAACTGTGGCATCTGTGACCATGGCTTCGTGGCAGAAAGGGCTTGGCGACAGAAAGAGCTTAGAATGTTCTTGCCCCTTTCCCAGTTCCCATCCCGAGCTGGCTCTCCATCCTTTGTTTTTTGTGTGTGTGTTTTTAAGCTGGATCAGTTCCCTGAACTGGATGACAGACTGATTTCACAACTAGATGGGCCAGCACAGGAGGGACTGTGGTGCATGGAAGAAGCAACATGGAGGGAGTCCTGGATTGCTGGAAACCACAATTGCCTCAAAACTTGCCGTAACATGAATCCACAGATAAGGTTAGTCATAGCCTGCGACGTGCAGCTGATGACTGACCCCAAGGGAGAATCGCTTCCCAGCAGCGTTGTGCAAGGCGCTGATACTCTGTCTTCCTAAATCCTGGAGGGCTGAAGCTTATTTGTACAACAAACAAGGCCCAGTTGGAGTTTACCATGCAGAATTGTCCCCCTCTAATATAATTCAGCTGTGTATGTATTTCATTGCAAAGAAAATACAGCTATGACTTCTACTAGGTTTCTTCATCAGTGGCCTGCCTTCATTAGTGCTAAATGTTCGTTTGACTTACACATGTTAAAAGAAGTGTATTGGGCAGGATTCTGAAAAAAATGCAAATCAGAGGTGAATCATCTAAAATATTTGCAGTTACAGGCACAAGTGGGATCTGAGTCAAGCCACTTGTCCTAGTTTCTGTCACACAAACACTAACCCTTTATAAATCATTAATTTCCAGACTGTTTATTATCAGGGGGAAGTAACAAAACAGTAGTATCACATAACACATCCTAAGAATGCCTTGTTCATTTTAAGAGCAAATAAAACTAAATAGCACCAAGTTGTTAGTGATGCAGCCTACGAGACCAAGCAGAAACACAAAAAGGGGACCTTAATCAGGCTGAGGCCACAAAATAAACAGGGGAACGGGTAAAAAAAGAAAAAAAAAAAAAAAGAGGTTGGAGAAGAGTGACTTCACATAGACTGTCTTCACATAGATATTCTTTGTTTACTACCACGTGGAAATTGTCGCTGCTCATTACGTGGTGCAGCTTTCACCGGGGACGCCGCAGCAGTGCTGTTAGAGTGCGAATGGTTTCCACAGCTGCTGCTGCTGTTACCCTTAGCCGCCTTTCTCACAGGAATAATTTAACACCTATCCACAGGCAGAGAACAGAGCAGAGCCACCATTTCAAAAAATAATCATCAAAATTAATTACTCCGTCGAGAAAGCAAACTTTATGTTGTTTTGTTAGCACAGCCCCTCCTCTAATGTGTTTGTCATATGTTGCCCAGAAGCTGCTTGTGATGAGGTAACGACACTAATTCCCATCTGAAGATGAGGCAGAGAAAGAGCAAGAGCGATGTTTATCTTTGCTACAACTTCACTGAAGTTCACCTTTCCATGCAGCACCGGCTCCAGGGGCGCAGAGCAGATCCCGCTGTGGGGAAAGGATGCTACAACCCACAGATGCTGCCAAGGCACAAAAAATTCCATCATGCAGCTCGTTCCAAAGTATCGTGACAGAGTTGCAAGTAGGGAGATGAGAGTTAGGTAAAATAGGTGGAAACTCCAATTTATTTTGTAACCTTTCAATGGACAGTGCTGACAGCTGAGAAATGCAGTTATTTATTCCTTGCAGGTTTGCTAATCCGGCGATGCCAGAAACCGGACTGTTTTGGTACTGTCAAACCTCACCAGCGCAAAACGTATTGGCTTTTTGTCAATTTAGCTTAAATCACTTCCCACTTTCACTAGTAAAAAGTCCCTTTCTGGCTAATATTACCGCGTCTATATTGAGCTGGCTTTGTTGCTGGCCTTATTTGTCAGTAAAGTACTGTACTTCTAAAAGTGGTGTTAGCAAAACTGTAATCCAGGCCTCACGCATTATTTTGGTCCAGATGTTATTTATTTTAATCTCTTAAGGTTCCAAAATACTATATATTTATAGTTGCCTTTAAAGTTATTGTTAGTTACAAAATATCAGAAACATAGTTTCATCTATAAAATGCATAATTAAATTAATCTTTACCATACTTTTTCTTACATCACACAGGAAACGTTTTAGTCTGATGAGTACCATGGACATATAATTAGTACTTTATACCATAAACTAGATTATAACTTATACTGTCCACCCTGGCTCCAAAACTCCTTGCAGATTTTAATTCAATTGCTGCACTTTATCTGGATGAAAATGTTTGAATTCAATTATTATTATTCAGTGTGGATTTGTGCCTTTATATAGGTTAGGTGTGGTGGTAGTTCTAAAAAGGATGCTTAGTGGAAATCTCAAATTAGGCATTTGTATCTATATTTAGGCACCTACCAGATCTTAAATGATGAACATCTGATTTTTCCAGCTGAGGTTTGCTGAAGTTAGGCTTTAATGGGAATCAAGACTGGAAGATAAAAGTAAAGGGAAACTAATTTTTAGGCATTTCTGAATTTCAATGGGAATTGGGCACCTGACCTGCTCAGACTCTCCTGAAAGTCCTCCTACATGCCTATCTGTACCTTTCAAAGCCTAAATACCTTTCAAAAATCTGGCAGGGCACTTCGGATAAATGTTTAACAGTAAACCCAATAAAATCTCCTTGTTCTCTTTGATTTGTTCTTTCCACCGCGTGAGAAACTTTTAGATATTTTTGGCACCGAGACATCCCTTGAGGTAGATCTGCCCTTTTTAATTTTAGCTGAAGAAGTTAGATGTGGTTGCGATTTAAAAATGTTTTAAAACTGGGGTCCTGGAATTAGCCATGCACTTCTATATTTAGGCATCTCCCAGATTCAAACACTGAATGCCGGGCGGGGGGATTGATCTTCCGCGGTTCCTCGCTCCAGCCGAGGGCTCCGCCGGGCGCGCAGCCTCCGCAGGGGCTGCTGCAGGAAGCGGAGGCAGGCCATTTATTCTCCTATTACAGGGCCATTCCTGTGTTTATACCATCTTGTTTAGCTTACTCCTAATGCACATCCTAAGACGTACCTCTAATACACATCCTAAGACATGTTTATGAAAATTCTTTATAAGCAAAATATTTTACTTCCATTGAGTAAGTTCAGATACAGAACAGCCTCAGCGCTACAGGCTGGTTCAACTGCACTCTTGCTCTCTCCCTGTGCATCTTTTATTTAAAAATTTAGCCTTCAGCCCACCCACATTACCACAGAAAGACCCAATAATTGTAACATATGGATTCTCAGCCAATCTTGTGCTGTTCCTGCTAACATGTTTGCAAGCAGTAATTATTCTTCAGAAGATTAAATACCACTTAGAACTGCAGAAGGTAAGTTGTTAGCTAGAGAACCAGCAACTGGGGTTTGGACTCATTTTGGGGTTTAATTCTTTAAATGCTTCTTCAGAGCAGATACTGTATCCCTTTATGAAGCATATATTCCCAAGGTGTGATCCTCCACTGTCCGCTAATTGGGAAATCTATTACATCAAATGGGCTCAAATCAATGGCCTCATTGAACTGGCTAAGCATCAAAACCATGCCTTGATCTTAAAAAGATCTTGAACGTTTACAGAGCCCACTGACTCCATTTGTGGGTGCTCAGCACTTCTGAAAATCAAGCAAGAAGCTTTTAAAGATTAAACAATAGCCCGACTCCAGCAGGAAGTAAAATCATTCAAAATTTGAAGAGAGACACGTAAAAAGGGGACATGACATTCAAGAGATATTTTATTATATAAGACAGCAAATTCATAGGAAATGCTTTTTCAGTGAAGTGATTTATTGCACTGTGGGACTCTCGGCCACCAATACAAGGATTTTAAAAGTTTCATGCACAGACCGGATGGCAGAACTATCTTTGTTTAACTGTTATTGCTAATGGCATTTTTGCAAGGGTTGTTTAACCTCAGGCTTCAGGGTCTAATCTATGCTCTGATTTCCAGGTCAAGGTGACACCTAATGTGGTGGTGGATTATCGTGCGTGGTCTTTTACACCATCTTGCCTGAGCATCAGATGATGTCCAGCATCAAAAGTGGTTATTGAATGAGACGGGCACCTTCCCATTCCCCTGGTTTAGTCCCACATAGGAATTTCTACTGTCCTAAAATCAAGTTTTGGTATTCAGATGCTGCAGGAAAAGTACAGTGCAAATTCCCCTGCGGAGGGATTCTGTCTCTAGAAGATAGGGATTATGAGCTCTACAAGCACAGCAATAACCAGCTACTTAGATAAAAGTTTTCTTCCCTGGATGCCATGATTTGTCCCCAGAGTCTTACTCACATGGGTGCAATCCCACATGCCCTAATCTCATATTCATCAGGATTCGGGTGGGTGCCGCTTCCACACCGCTGAACTCAGCCTTCTCCTGCATTATTTATGTTTAGTCTTTCCTGGAAAAAAAAAAAAAAAAAAAGCAAAAATATTTTACATGCTTTTTAAACTCATAAATATAATGAATCAAAGGCAATTTGGCAAACCTGTTTTATGGCGAGAGGCCCACCGTGGATCTGCCCACTTAGTTAAACTCAATCTTGCTGAGGCATCTACCTCTGAAGAATCTGTCACTTGGAGCCAATCGATCACGGTGACATCCCGTCCTTCCCCAGCACTAGAATGCGTGTTTATTTTTATTTGCCCATTACTTCACTTCCTGCCATCTATCTCCCTTGAGATTTCTTTTCCTTATTTTTAATACCTGTTCCAAGTTGTATCTCCACAATCTCTTTACCTGCTGTGATCATCAGGCTAAAACCAGAAGGAGACTGAAGCTCATGTTCCCAGCAAGCTGAAATCTGATTTCCCGTGCCTGTTTTATTCACCTGTCATTCATAGTATCTGGAAAACTGAATATGCACAGGGTTTGGATGAATGAATTTCACATAAGAG
The DNA here is from genome assembly GCF_030463565.1 of Pelecanus crispus. Taxonomy (NCBI): domain Eukaryota; kingdom Metazoa; phylum Chordata; class Aves; order Pelecaniformes; family Pelecanidae; genus Pelecanus; species Pelecanus crispus. Next base: position 8,725,419 of record NC_134656.1, read on the forward strand.
CAAGATAAACATGGCATTATGCCTCACAGGTATTCAGAGAAAAAAAAAGAAAAAGAAAGCAGAGAAAACCCAGATATTAGCTTCAATTACCCAAAAGCTCCAAAATTATCTTAAAGTCCTCTGACATTTATACATATATATACACACACATATATGGATATATATAAAAATACTGGAGAGAGAGATACCAGAAATATATACATATATACTTTTTATATATATATATATATGTAAAAATACTGGAGAGATATATATACTGGACATGTTCCGTTTACTTTCTGGGGGTTTGTGACCTTAGGGTGAACCCCACAGAGACCCCACATTTTGAAGCTTTTCTTTATTATCACATGTTTTAAGATTACTTTACAGATCCGCAGAAGAAAGGCTTCTCTTACAACCATTTGTTTCTCTAGGAACTTCAGTTCTAAATGAAACGTCAAATATCATGGGAGTTAGTAACCCGAAACCGAACAGTTTGTATCGAGAAACTGCTTGATATGAACGTTGAGTGCTCTGAAGAGTAGTCATTCATTTTCCAAAGTGCCATCAGCTGGCCATGTAACAGTAGGTTCCCAAAATTACGGAAGTTGGCATAAATATCTCCTCAAACAGGCACTAGCGAATTAAAACTTCTTTTCTCGTGTACATATGGATGGAATTTCCATAATATTTCACAGATAACATATATTACATGTAAGTCTTGATTAAATAAAATCACGTTTTCTTGAATAAATGTTGAAAGCAGGGGGTAAGGTAGAAGAGAAGCTGGAGGGGCAGCAGGGGCCAGAGCCTCAGCTGTTACCCGTCACACCGCTGCTGCTGGAGCGCGGTTATACCCACCCCATCGCACCACGGCTCCCGCTGTGCCTGAGGACAAGCCAAAGGCTTGGAGGATGCGTGCGGGAGAAGAGGCTGTTCTCTGGCTATGGAGTAATGGCCCAAAGGAAGAGGTGGACCTCCCACTCCTTAGGTTTTATGAAGACTGAACAGGTGAATTTATGGATTACTTTGTCCTTCCCCTCCTGTATTTCAGCAGCGTGCTTTAGCTAGACTGGGGGCTAGTGAGCTAGTAAATTAGCACCTTCAGGATTTCTCATTGGTGCGATTCATTGTGGAGCCATGGCAGAAATTGGAGGGGGGGGCCGCAACACCCCCCTGGGACAAGCAAACCTGGTGTTTGTGCTGTGACGTGATCAAGCCTTTCCTTGTTTCATGAAATTTCAAGTCCTTAAGTCTTCATCTACATGCAGCCTTATTTTGGACTCACTGCTCCTGATTAACTCTCTATAGATACCTAAATACTTGAAAAAGCTGTTTAACCTTGGGGAGCACCTCTGCAGAGAGGGGGAGCAGGGTATTTTAAGAAGAAAAAAGTTATGCCCATACTACGCAACTACTTGGCTTGAGGTAAATCCAGCCTAGCCGAGGAAACTGTCTCCTGGGTTACTCATTCAGAGTATTTCTTCCAAGGGGCTGTTTGTGTACGGCTGCCCCAGGCTATTGCAGCAAAATTCCTTGCGCTGAAGCAACTTCATTCATACAGACAGGACCTGAAATAATGCACAGCGGGGCAACGTGCAGCTCAGCAGTATCAGCCAGTAGCTGCAGATGTAAACCCTAACTGATCTGAATTCAGTTCTCTTACATACCACCTTATTAATGGAACTTAAAATATAGAGAAACAAAGCTGGAGGGAGAAATTCCCATCATTTATATTTACACCATGCATCCAACAGATTTCCCCCTTTTCTGGAAGAGCTACAGAATACATTAATTGAGCTTCAGGCTGGCTGATAATTACTTAATTGCAGACTAATTTCCCCTTTCCTAGAGGTGAAGTTACATTGGCGGCAAAATAAAAAACCTGCACAACCTTCTCAAAACCAGAAATGCTCCTGCATACGTGTGCCCTGATCCTGCTCTGTCCAAGGCTGTATCGGTGAGAACCTAATAGAAGGGAGAGAACTGGGTGGTGCAGGTATTGTGGGTGGCGTGGTCCAGCCCCACACACCTTCCCTCCTTGCTGGATGGACCCACAAGCATTTGTTGTGGCTGTGGTCTGAGGAAATGATCCAGCTGAACTAGCAACACTTTTTTTTTTTTTTTTTTTTTTACTGGGTTATTTTTCAGCCAGTGCAGCATAAAAAGAACAAAAGAGAGGTGGGAGCACAGGCTGGTTTAGCCATGATGCTGTTTAGTGGTGGTACTCAAATGTCATTGAACTAAACTGGGAGGCTTTGGCTCCGTGAACATGAAAACCCTGTCTAAAGACTTGGTGCCATCATCCTTCCTCTTCCCACCCCTGGCTGGAAACAGGGATGGCAGCAAGTGGGTATTTGGGCTCATCCCAAACTGTAACTTCACCCTGAGAGAAAACACCAGGTCTCCTGGTTGTAAACCACTTGGGCTTTGTCATCTTCCGTGTTTAAACAGTTCTGAGCATCACGACTGCCCAAAATAAATAGCAGAGGTGAGGGTGATGGGCTGCTCCCTGATTATTGTAGGTGGTGATACCATTTCTGAGAGCTGCATTGCATTCAAGATTCAAGCTGTTCAGCCTTGACTTCACCATTACTCCCACTGAGTTCAGACAACTGCTGTCTTACAAAGCCTGTCTGGGAGAACTGGCATTCAGTATTTTGTATATGGTGGGTGAGGATGTGCCACCTTGGCACCGAGTTCTTCTTTCATGATGTCATATGGAGGTGACGCTCTGCATGATGACGCATGGCCAGGTCTTTCAACCCTCAGGCAATAACTTTATACCTTCTTTGACACAGCTGTAGGGATGATATATATATGTGCATTTCTTAAGATTACTTCAGGTAGTCTCTGAAGGCCCGAGTTCTTCCTAACCTTTTGCTTTTCCCAAAATAATAAGAAAGATTTCTCAGTCATCTTAAAACCTATTGGGAGGCCTATAGCTTCAGACTCAAATTGCAGCTTGAAAAGGTTTGTAGGAAACAAGTCTGCAAATGTATTTAGTGCATGAAAAATGATTTTCTAAAAAACATACAAGATGTTCTATTTCACCTAATTCTCTGTATTGATTTCTGTGGCATCATCTTCTTCCTTCTCCTTTTCTTCTTTTAATGCATTTCTATTTCTTCCGAACACACAAAAACCTGTTTCTTTTACAAAACAGAACAAAGAAGTTTTCCTTACCAATCAGTAATTTCGTTTTCTTTTGTAATTGTAAAAAGAAACTCCTGAAAAATCAATATATTGTTGCCAAGTCATACACAATTGGGAATGGAGCAAGCTTAGTAAATAAAGGAAATTGCAATTTTTTTCCTCTCTTTGGTCACCCTTTAGTACATTCAAGGTGACTGCCTACCTCTTTGGTGCTTCTGGTTTGCTCCCCCACCCCATCTATCCTCCCCTCCTCCCCGAAAATTTAAAAGTTAATCTCGGAGATGAAAAGAGAAGTTTGAAAAGAATTGTTCCTGGAGTCAAAATGCCTGATGTCCTAAATTACAGCAACCCCCACCCCGAAGTGATTGGCTCCTTAAGGTAATCTGACCCCTCTCAATTAACTGGCACAGAGATAAAGATTGCTCATGCTAAAGTTGTCACATAACACCAGGCTTAGAAATTGGAAAATCTCAAGTGAAAGAAGGATACCTGTTCGGCTGTATCAATAGTTTCAACGTATATCAATATTTGGATACAATTTACTCTCTTGATGTGCAAAATTGAGTGAATTTATGCACCTAACCTAACAAGAAGGGCTTCTTGTTGAATAACCGCTTTAATTAAAATGTATAAGAGACCATTTACTAACTGAAGCTTTGAGAGCGCCAGGATCTGTGTTGCTTTTTTCAAGGCACAACTGCCATCTGCAAAGTATGCTCACAGAGTTTTGAACCTCGGATGTGAGCTCCTTACAAATCTAAGGGGGGCAGAAAAAGATGTTTTACTGACTTGATTTGCACCTGCAATTAAACAGACACACAGGCTAGGCTAATTTACACTGAAACTTAATTGCAAGCATAAATCTTGTGTATACAAATGACATAAATAAAACCTCTCCTAGATGTCCATGATCTGTTACACAAAGGAGCCAAGAGTCCCATATCTCCTTTTTTTTCACGGTTATAGGTCTCACTTTGGGACACGGAATTACTTTAATGCATTTGTCTTCCCTGAAAATACCTAACTGTGGGATGTCAAAAAAATAAATCAGGATCCAATTTGTCCTGGAGTACCTTTAAACAGAGATGCTATTAACAATTAATCAGCAAAAAGAATGTGGGGAAACACAAGCATGAGGGTTACAATTTATTAACTGTAATTCCAGCTCATTTGAGCATCTTGCAAAGGTGCTTTGCTGCTCTTGTATTTTTGTGGAGGGAGCCAGGGTTGAGTGTTATGAGGAATGGGCCAAGGGATTATAGATTGGCTGAGGCCATTTTTATCTTCTAAACAATACTGCGTGTGTGGAAGGCACTTTGAAGGCTCCAGGGGTGAGCAATATATGACTGGACCAGCATTCTTTACATGAGTGGCAAGTTTTTGATGAAGCCTAAAGGAGAAGCTAAAAAAGAGACCATCAAAAAAGAACAAAAAGTAACCCTAGCTGGGTGTTTCCCCTGAAAATACCTCTCACATAACAACTTATTTCCATATAAGCTTGAATGTTTGGGGGCTTTTGAGGTGCCTGGAGAAGGAGATTGAATGAGGCTAAGACGTAGAAGGCTCAAGAGACCTGAAGTTGTTTCATGCCTGGACCAGAATGGAGCACCCTCTCAATAATGCTGATGTCTTTATGGAGGCTTATATTGAAATAGGACTAGATATTTTGAGGGTTGAACTTTAATTTCATTTTGTCATTAGGCTGATCAGTTAAGAGGCTGCTAGAGTTGTTTTGTTTCTCTTCCACAAAATGTATTCTCTACGGTTTTCCTCCTTGAGTTATGAGCCTGCTGTTATTCTGAGAAGCCTGCTTATGGTGTGACCTTCTTAACCAGTGCTCTAGTGGCTGGAGGCTCGCAGTAGTGCCAAGACTAAAGGCCACAAACAGGAAAAGATATCATATGGGGGAAAAAAAAAAAGTTTTCAGGCTTTTGTCCTTTACGTGCTGCAAGGTGTCAAGCACTGAACCAGCGCTGAGACCATTGTTCAACCAACTGCTCTTTTCAAATGGAAATGCCTGCAAAAGCCATGTCAGCAAAAGGAATTCTTTGCTTAAACTGTGGCTCCTAGCTTATATCCTACAATAAAACCCGAGGCCTATTAGTCCATACTTAGGACTTGTTACTAGGTTTTAAAGCTCCTTTCAGGCACAGTTTTAGCCTAATCTGGCTGTATCACTAGCATGAACAAGATTATGAAGCTGCAAGGTTATGTTGCCTTTGACTTGTGAGTGTATGTCAAAAGTCTGGTTTATAGTTTCCACCAGTGCAACTGCCTTTTAAAAAAATATCTTTCTGCAGAAGGCACTGGAGCGACACGGGACTAGCGACGTCCACACAGGAAACAGGATCAAGGATTTCCAAAGGTCTGTTGATTTTTCAGCTTTCATGCTCTGAAGATATATTTCCTTTGAAGTGTCTCAAACAGGGTAGTATCCAATTATATTTGTAATCCCAATCTAATTCAATCAGGGACTCTAATTATAGAAGGTCTGTCTCTTAATCTAGTTAAAGTCTGTCGAGTAGACTGCACCTCAGCTAACATAACTAAATTAAAATTCAAGCTGTTGAACACTTGTAATCAGGGATAACCAAGATACAGGCAGAACTAGCTGAAAAGTGGGAAGTTTGTAAGGGAGATGGGCTGATCTTCATTTAATGTCCAAACCTTGCATCAGTTCTACTTGCAGCTACTCCCTGCCAATTACAAAGGGCTCCCTTCTAATTATAAAGGGCCTTAAAAAGGACTTTTGGGCTGAGCCAAATACAACAACTATTTTAGCTTTATCTAGTTGTTTTCTTCCCCTTGAACGCTTCATCCCAGCTCCTCTAGCAGTGGGCTCAGGAGCACTAATGCAGTGCCACTTGCACAAGTGCATCACCTTGCAACTCTCTGGAGTGCATGGCCCAGCAGCTGCTTGGGCTTACCTGCTTATTGCGTGGCTATGGCACATCTGGAGCAACCAGGCAGACACCCAGGCCTCACACAAATCCACCCTCACTCACACACATCCATGAAAAAGTCTCACCTGAAGAGCCTCTGTGTTCTTGAGTGGACCGTGTGCATTGAGGGACAGCAGGTGGTTGACCTGACATGCATCGGTGATGCACCATGGTGCATCACTGCAGGGAATAATCAGACAGTGTTAAGGGTCTTGTAGGTATAAAAGCAGGCAGATTGTAAAAGAGCTGTCAGGGGAACTTTACAGGTAGTGGTAGCCCTGCTAGCCAGTCGTGCTGCATCAGTGTGATTTCAGAAAACACATCACTCCAGTTAACTAACCAATGTTAAAACCAGCAGGTCCTAAAACAGTTTGATCAGCCAGTGTGGATGGGGTTACAATGAAACAACTGAGCTTCATAGGCAGGAATACTTCAGGATTGCGGGTTTTTGTTTTGGTTCTCTGAGGGTTTTTTAATTTATACCAGAATTGGCTGGCTGAAGTGACTTTGGCCAGCAAACCAGCAAAGATGTCCTATTGTGTTTAATCATACTTGGGGGCAGCTATTAAATGTAATTAGTTCTGTCCCAACTGCCAGTTGCTCAGTTTCAATGTATTTACCCACCAATTCCAGGCTCCCTCAGTTTTAAGGGCTGTACTTAAGCTACCTTGACGAAAACTAAAGTCCGTTTCAACCATTTTGGGAGACAATGTATGAACTAACACTTAACAATCATTTCCTTTGTTTGAAGAGAAAATTGAGTCACAATACTGTCTTTTGCTGAAAGTGGTGTCTGACAGCAGGAGCACCTTGCAGAAAATGTCATTCTACCCCAGTTTCACCTGAACTTTCTGGTCTGATTTAAGACTTGTTTAGAAAGGCATATGCATTCTCTCAAATACAGTAATATAGCTACATGGCTATACAGCATCCAGACTGAATAAACACACTGCGATTTTCAGCATTATACCTGTAGTTTGAATTTTTGGTCATGAATCTTCCTGTGTAAAGAAATTAAAATGTAATTTTTTAGTTTTCCAATCTAAATAGAGATACTGAATAATATAAAAAGTGTAGTCTTAACTTCAGTGGGCTCGTTCTGCTGTGGCACTCCAGCATCTGTATGAAAAGCCAGACAAAATCCCTTTAACCATTCATTTAAAAGAATGGTATTGGAAATTTCATCAAAACTGGAGATACGCATTTAAATCAGTTTCTTGAAATAATATTACTTATGGCAGACAGAACATACTGCCATCTCTGAGTCTTGGTCAAGAATTGATCTGTAGGGAAGTTGGAAAGAGGAGAAGAAAGGGATGACTTTCTTCCATACTTTACTCTCAGTACAAGATCCATAAATTGCAAAAATAGGATACCACTCACAGTAAATTGTGCAGAAGTTCAAGAGCGATCATACTATTATATCCCCTCCATTTCCCCCCCTCATTCCTGGCATGAAGAGTACTAAGCTTGATCCTTTTAGATATTTAATACATCTTTCTGCAACTAAGCTAATACTTCACCAAAAAAAAAAAAAAAAAAAAAAAAAAAAAGTGCAATTCATTCTTTTGTCCTTTTTTCTTTCAGGCTGTCATTGGGACAATTTTGTTTTGACTTCATTCTATTCATGGCTTTAAATGTTAACATTTTGGTTTTGTCCTATTGTCTTCTAACCATAACAGTTGAAGACAGGGGGCTTGGGGATTTTTCGGTTGTTAATTTTTGTTATTTTTTAACTAAAAGCTGAGCTATCAAAGACCAGATGGCACCTCCAAAATCTGGTAATGCTCTGAATCTCTACTAACAATTGGTTGCTAGTCCTTCATTAGGTATGGCATGAACCAAATTAACCACAACAAAACTAGCCAAATTTAGGACTGGGATATAACTGATAAAAATAATTAATTGAGAAAACTGCTGTAGCAAAAGAAATGGAATTAGGTCTACAATGTAAAAAAAAAAAAAAAAAATCTTAATCATAGTTGTAAAATCAGAAAATGAGAGCTAATTTTACTAAGTAGAAGACCCCCGCTAAGTGGTATTTTGACATCTGAAAATAATTCAGTTTCGATCTTGGTGCTTCACTGACATGAACAAGGAAATTCATAATTCTCTCTGCAAGCTGTTGTTTCAAGCCATCTCTGCAGACGATCGCAGGCCACTCGAGCCCAGCTAGCAGATTTTTCTTTGCAACCACCAGGAACACGGACTTGGAAAGAGACCTTTTGGAACCAAGCTCAGTCGATTGCTAGGACAGGCAAGGTGTTCCATGTGCCTTTCTTGAGCTGCTTTTTAGGATAACGTAATGGCACAATGCATTGACAAATTGATTATGAAGCAATACTACATGCAATTCAATCACAGTTATCTGAGATGATAAGGATACAGAGGGAGGTTGCCCTAATCTGTTGCCTACTAAGTTGTCTTTAGTATTGCCATTTGATTAAATATTTCACCATCCCATTCAGATATGGTTTGGTATTCACTGAAAAAATTATACCTCATAATCAAACCCCATTAGCCTAGTTCCTAATTATGAAAGGGATTTACCATTGGCAAATGGCAGCCCTGATGCACTGGAGGCAGGGGCTGCCGGCTCATAGCACTTACTCCAAGACCCTTACACCACTGCTGGCCCTATATCCCCCCTGTTAAAAGGGATAATAATTGGACATCTCCAAAGGCTCCATTACAGCTTAGTGCTAAAAAAAGGTTTGTGTACCTTGTCTGGAAGGAAACGATCTCACAGGATTCCTGTAACTATCTGTGATGTATCATTGGGTCATGAAATTCAGTGAAGACAGCACGACAATGGCAAGTTACGCTTACCTCTGATCTTACGTTTATTCTGAAGCAAGTAAGTGTTTGAAAATGAACAAATATTGCAGAGGAGGGGGAATGCAATTCGTTTAACAGTTAATCCATTCCTTAAAATACTTGGTTTGTATTCTTGGACAAAGCTGGATCGCTCATTCTCCAGATTGCATCTGCCATCTAATACAAAATATTACACGAAGACGCTTTTCATGGTGTGAGAAATAGAGTTGATAATGTTTACTCTTGCCTAGATGAAAAGCTTGGGCATTTTAACAAACATCCAGAGATTTGTTTGTTTACCTGCCTAGCCCACATGCCTCTCATTCCTCCTGGCTGAGGAGCCAGTTGGTGATTCTTTCAAAAAGTTACAATTCCTGTATTATTCCTTCCCTTGCTTGGGAGAGCTGAGGTTTGAAATTAAGTTGCTTCCTGCATCTTTGGTCAGATGCATCTTTGGTAAAATGCATTTTAGATGTAACAGTCTAGAACCCATGGGAATCAGCAGTCCATTAGTTGCATTAGGAGTACCATTATGAAGGTGGTATTTCTATAGTGTTTATAAAATCTGAGAATTGGCAGCATTGTCGGCCTCAGTACAAGAGACTGTTTACAAGAGGGAGGGGAACTACGATTTTTTTACTTGTTACACCCTCGTGTTGTTTCTTTCTCCTTCATCTTTCCATAGTATAATGGAGCTGAGAAGATCTTGCCACCTCAGAGCTCCTTCTCCCCTCTTCAGTCTCATCATCAATGTCTAAATATTATTCCTAAAACGTTATAATGCAAAATAATGTAACCTCTTCACAGTAATCCCCAGCTAATGGAGCTGGAGTGAACAGTGGATGTGGGGCAACCAGATGGCTAAGCAGAGTCACAACCACTAAAGCAAGAGGGCTTGCTGCTATCAGAAAGTTTCAAACCAATATAAATGGCTGCTCACACATAATAACTAGTTGTTAATTAATAACAGTTCTGTGGTGCTCTTACATGGACACTGTGTTTGTTTAGTGATGGGAGGAAAACATGAAGCTCTGTTAATGCCTTTGTTGCAGCTCTTCACTACTGTTTTACTTAATATTTTGGCTCTTAAATGTTTAGGACTGAGTGTCCAAGGGAATTCAGTGACTAAATCCCTGTAGGATGTTCAAAAGAATTAGCATCAAAGATTTTAGCACAGCGATAAAAAAAGTGGAAGCAAATTCAGGAGAGCTTCTAAATTTAACCTAAAGCTTATTCATGAATAGGTGTGCCCCTTTATATGTATTTGTGGGCAAATACAATTAAGTAGGACTGTTGCTTTAGTGAGGGTAGTTGTATTAACAATTCCCACATGGAAGGTACGTAAGCTATATTGTGGCCATATTTAACTGCAGCTGTACTAAAAGCATCACTAGGTCAAGAAGCAAGTTGTTCCCTGAGTAGCAGGCTAAGGAAGCCTCTTTCTAAAGGTTTGTGCTCCATGATTCTCCCACTCCTCAGTCTGATATCCACAACCTGCGAGGGTGGCTCGAGCCAGCGTGTGTGTGCAGATCTGGAGGAACAATTTGGCTGATGGGCCAGCAGTGCATATGTGCTATCTGGCTTGCTGGCTGCCATGTGCGTAAGGTTTGAACCATGATTCTTTCTTTCAGTGAGGACGTTAATTTAAATCTTTCTTCCCTATCCAGATGCTCACAGCTTGCAAGATGTCTCACAGCTTGCAAGAACTCCTATCTTCAGAACTGCTACTGTGCTACCAGTTTTGACTGAAGTGGGCAGCAGGTTCAATAGTTTACTTGGAAGGTGGATGGATAGGTGGACTATGGAAAAATGTAACTTTTATTTTCTTATAAAGTAGGAGAAAAAAGGTCTCTTAATTACCACAGTTATAATAGTATAAAAGACTGTTTAAAGAGAGTGTCTTGTGGTTTTGGATTCGGTTAGTCTAGTCTGGAGGAGTCATAAGTACTTACCAACGTGAAATTTAACGTACTTATTAACCACTTCTGAATTTGAATGTCTGGGTCTCTGCATTCAGTCTTGATTAACTGGCCCAACAATGAACGTTAATTACCCTGATTTACATTGCTATGGTCAACTTCATATCAGCAAACTTGGGGCTTCCTAACATGTTCCAACAGGGTAACATTCAAGTCATCTTCCATGGAGCGGAGATAAGCCCCAAGAGCCTATGCTGGGGGATTTATCCTGCAATGAGCTGCAGTAAGGTAGAGGAGGAAGAACACAGGAGGAAAGTGAACTGGTGTGCCTCAAAGCTTATTAAGACATCCCTCCCCCCTCCCCCCAAGCTATAAAGAGCCAGGTAATATATGGTGCAACTTAGGAAAAGGCATTTTTATTTACATTTAGATTCTGAATACAGAAAATAAATAAATAAAAAAAATTAACTACGTTTTAAACTTCTTCCCAGCAATAAACTGAGCTGATCAGAGTAGGACAGCACAGGATTTAAGACAATGTTCTTTACCTTGGTGGGAGTTAGCAAGTGTGCATATGGAGATATATACATGGCATATATATATGTGTGTCCATCTCCCCACAAACATACTTATCAGATTTTCCATAGTCCTAATCATTTTGCAGTGACATTCCTGAAAGCAGGAATTTCCCAGGCTGGGCAGAGACGTGGTTCCTGCTGCTGGCAACAGTTTCTTGTGGCAATGAGTTCCACGTGCTCGTAATGCATGGCGTTAAAAAAGCTTCCTTTTATCAGCTTCGAGGGTGGGGCTGGGCTGCTGTTGGAACTATGCCTATCAAGAATGATGCCTCAGCTCTGTTGGTGGTAGAAGATTGTTCCTCTGGACTTTTCTTAAAAAAATAAATAAATGTCAAGCCAGAAAAGGAAGCCTGCTATTTTTCAAATCCAGAAGCTGTAATCATGCTAATCCATATGATCGTGCTAAAGCCAAGCAACATGCCTTTTGCATATGATGTAATCATTCAGCGTAGCCTATTTATAATCACCACTGGCTGGGAACACCTTCCCAGAAAAATATAATCAGGAGAGTTTTTCCTTGGTCACACTCCTCCTCTTCCTCCCGATATGTTTCAGTCAGCTGTGCTCTTTCTCCTACTTTTGCTGTCTTCCCAGCCTTAAATATAGCAATGTCCCTTGCTTTTTTATTTTTCTTTTTAAACTAACACTTTCCACGTCTTCTATTCATTTGGTGTGTTACAGCCATACTGAGTGAAATCCCAGTCCTCTGAAATCAATACCAAAACTTCCATTGATTTCATATAATATATTCTTTTAAATTCAGTACAAATGCTCCACATGAGTCATCTATTTTAAATATGGATCTACTGTACAGGGCTGTCTGTCGCTCAGCTTGATACATAAAACAGCGTGTTTAATAAATTCGCTGGTGTGGGTTGGTAGCATTATGTGTAATAAATGAAAATCTGTTGGTCGTACTGAGCATATCAAGTGTAAAAGGAGAAAATTCATCAATGTAAATATCTATCTGCGGATCAATTGGTATCAATCTTGTTTAACAGTCTATTTCCTCAGGACACACTTTGGAAACAAAGAGCATTTCAAACTGCTGGCTAAACAAACAAATATATAGAAGCTCTTTGGGCAACATGGGGGTGGAGTAATAACCAGATAAGAATGGTCAGCAATTTTAAATACCTGTTAATATCTTCTATTTTATATTAGTAAATACAGCGTTTCTTTTGATGTAACATGTCCATTAAAGTGCATCATGAGTAGGGGTTTGTAGAACCATCGTTTGCTTGCAGAGGAAAGGGCAAGGAAAGTGGGCTGAAAAACAAAATTTGTCCCCTGACCTCCATGTTCAATAATTGTCCAAGGAGGAGGGTGATACCTTCGGCTCTGCAAGATTTTTTTCTAGGGTTTGTATTATCCTTAGCTAAAAAAAAAAAAAAAAACAAAACACAGCCAAACCTTAAGAGACACTATAAAAACAAAACAAAACCCCAAGAGGATATATAACTAATTAGATCATGATGCACTGCTTACCTTGGTCTACAATGTTAAGATCTTTTCATGGCTGTCCCATGCAAACTACAGCTCCTCCCTTCTCAAGCATCACAAAAAAAAAAAAAAAAGACATAATGCTGAGCAGTACCATGGACACTTGGCATGACTGTATGCGCAGGCACAAACTTTAGAATATAATAAATAATCCCAGGGTTTTTTGCAAGGTTAAAATGCTGGTAAAGTAACTGGTAAAATGAGACTGTGGTGTTGTGCAATGTGCTGTGGCAATTGCGTGGCCTCGTTAGGTACCATTGCTTCCTCCCTCCACCTTCCCGCTGTCTAGCAAGATTGGGGTTTCCATTCTACATCGCCCTTCTGAAGCTCATGTCATCTCAGATGGACGTTTATCCTCACAACAGCTTTGCAGCTGGGAAAAGTCATCCTCAGTTCAAGAGTGGGAAACTGAGGCACAGACCCTGTTAATTGTTTGCTGATGAATGCAGTGGCAAGTGCGCGTTGAGTCCGACTTTGACTGAACCTAGGTCTTCTGAACCCTTACCCAGTGCCCTGCTCCTCCAAATCAACAAAATCATCTCTTCACCAAATCAATCTCTCTCTCCAATGTCTTTTAGCAATCCATTTCATTTTTCATGGATAGATCGGGGGCGGTGGGGGGATGATGACAGACTGGGTGTTCTACATGAAAACAAAAAAACCTCATGTCTCCCACAAAGATTTGCCAATCCACGTCTCCAAATAGTCGAGGATCCTCACGTTTTTGCCTACGCAAGGTCCAGCTGGCTTCAGTGGGGGTCGGAGGGGTGGAGGTGACTGCTCTGTAACACTCGGGGGCTTTGCAGTGAAGTAAATCCCGTCCCGCAGTCGCGTCCACCCGCGTGGGCTCTGTCCCCCGTGAGCCACCAAACGCCAAGGCCACCCGGCTGGGGCTTGGGGGGGTGGAAATTTAAACGCGGGGCATTTCCACATGGAACCCGACAGCAGAAGGGGGAAGTAAAAATGCAAATGATTCCACCGTGTACTTACACACTCAACTTGGTGCAGGCAAACACTTTCAAAGCGCTCTTTTTTCACTTGCTTCAAGTTTTTCACACGAACCTTTTACATGTCTAACGTTTTTATTTGCTGCTAAAAATACAACTGCCGCGATTTCGTCGGCTTCCCAGAAAGTGAGACTTAGAAGCAGCCTTTAAACAAACGGAGCAACGCCGAGCATAATTACGCGCCGTCTGGATCCGCTTTTAAAGCCCCTTAACTCGCCCGCACCACCGGGAGAGCCCGGGCTCGCCCATTCGGGCAATCACCGCTCTTTCCTTTTCCACCTTATCTAACGACAGAGGGAAGAATTAGCATTGTCCCGGGCTTCTGCTTGCTTTGGGGAGGGGAGGGGGGGGGGGGGGAATGAAGGAAGAGAAAAAAAAAAAAAGTCTTTAAAGCACAATATAAAAAGCGCAGGTGAGATAACAAAGGTATTGTCCGCGGGAAGCCGGGCTGCCGGCGTGTTTGTTTACCCTCCGAGCGGGGTCCTGCCCCCCGCCGCCCGGGGAGCGCTGCCCGCCCCCGGCCCCGGCCCCGGCCCCCGCGGGGCTCTCGCCCGGGCTCACGCCTTTGTCGCCCGCACGGGCGGGCCGGGCCGGGCCAGGACTACATCGCCCAGCGTGCCCCGCTGCGCCCCGATCAATGGGCCTTATTTGAATAATCTGTGAGCCCTTGGACTCAGGCCAATCAGCTGTCAGGGACCCATGATAAATCGCAATGCATTATTGATAATCATAATTACTCTGACATGCGCATTCCGCCCAATGGGGGTAATTTCCCAACTCTAGGAATTTGTTGTGAAGAGGAAAATAATTGCTACTATTTCGCTCCCGATGCTGGTGCACCATGTCGCGACGGAAGCAGGCGAAGCCCCAGCACATCAACTCCGAGGAGCAGCCCCCCGATGCTGCAAGTGGTGAGGCGCGGCGCAGGGCGCGTCCCAACTTTCGCGATGCGCGGCGGCGGCGCGGGCGAGGGGCGCTTGCCGGGGGGCTTCTCCCACCCTCGTGCTTCGCCCCCCGCTCTCTTCCCCCCCCCACGGGCGCTGCCGGGAACCCGACCCCCAGCTCCCCGCGGGCTTTGGGGGGCATTTAAATCCCTGCGGCGCCGCAGCGCGGTGCTGCTCCGCGGGGCCGAGGGGGGCACCGGGGCCGAGCCGGGGGTGGGGAGGGCTCGGTTTCGGGCCGCGGAGCCCGGGGCTGCCCGAGGGGTCCCTCGCCCTGCCCGGCGCCGCACGCACGCCGCGGGGCTGCGCCGGTGGGGGTGCAGCCTCCTGGGCGGTGAGCCCGCAGCCTGCTGAGGCGAGGGGCTGGGGGGAGCGGGGGGGAGAGGAAGGAATTGCGAACAATCTTCTCAGGGGTAGGAAATGGCTCGAGTTGGGCTTCCCCGATCTCTATTTAACACTTTCTCGGTAGTTACATGAGGCGTTTTGTAGGGCTTAAAAAAAAAGGGGGGGGGGGGCTCGGACTATTTTTGTTGGAGATCACAATCGCCCCGGACCTTTTGTAGCTTGACCTCCAGCCATCTTTGATTTCCGACTTCCTAAAATAACTCCGGTGAGCTAATGCGGGGTGCGCGCCAGCGCTTTGTATTCGGGCGGCGTGGGGGTCTCGCTGCCCCCTGCCCCGGCAGCTCGCAGCCCTCCGCCTCGCTGAGGGGAGAGGAAAGTTGAAATTTGCGCTCAAATGAGCCCCGAGCCCCGGCGGGGCGGGCGCGCAGGGGCAGGGGCGGCGGGGGCTCTCGCTTGCCGGTGCCCCGGGGAGCGGGGCAGGGCCGGGGCGGCCGGAGCCTGCCCGGCGTGGCTCCGCGGAGCAGCATCTGCCCGGGGCTGGCGGCTCCCGGGGCTCCGGTGCGGGCTCTCCCCCCCGCTCCCAGCGCCCTGGAGCCGGGGCAGCGGTGCCCGCCCTGCGGCGAAGCGAGCGCGGAGCCGGGCGGGCCCGTCCCGGGTGGAAGGGGGGGGGGGGGGCTGAGCTGGAGCTGTGCCGGCTGTGCCCGAACACTCCCGTGGGTCCCCCAGGAACTTTCCTTGCCTTCCTAAGGGACTGCTTTTGCGTGGGGTTTTTCCATCCCTAGAACTGATCGATACCACCGCACGGTACAGGAGCTGCTTATTCCCAGCCCGCGGGAGGTTCGGGCTCTTAATTTTTTTTTTTTTTTTTCCCCTCCTCCCCCCTCTCTTCTTTGAGCCGAAATGTGCAATTGTTGGGTCCGGTTAATGGTGACTTAAGAAACAGCAAGCTGGCCAGAAGGCAATAAATCCCATGTTTAATGCATGACTGTTTTCCTTTGTGCATATGGTTAGGTTGGGGGATGGAGGTGATGTTTCCACATGTAAATCTCTGCCCACTGCTGGAAAGCCACCTCCGGGGCTGCGCTGAAACAAAAGGGTTAATAACTCCTGATGCGGCCTGCTCGGGGCGGGGGAGGTGTGCAGGAGGGGAGGATCGCTACACACCGTGCTCTCCGGGGCAATGGCCAGCTGCTTTTTTGTTGTTGTTGTTGCGGCTTTTTTTTTTTAAACGCCCCCCCCCCCCCCTTCTTTTAACAACAAAACCCTGGATGAAAATCCCTCCGGGAGCCGGGGCGGCGATTGCACAGGCCGGGGGGACCTGGGGAAGCGCTCGCCCCGCCGGGGGGGCGGGGGGGCTCCTGCCCCCTCGGATGGGGCCGGCTTTTGGGGGCCGGGGGTCGCGGGGGGCCGGTGCTGCCGCGGGCCGCTCCGCCGGGCCCCTCCGCTGCGGCCCGGGGGCGGCGGCCGGTGCGGGTCCCCGCACGGAAACCCCGTCCTGCGCGACCTCCGTTTCTGCTTTCGGAAATAAAAATCGCGGCTCCGATGCCTCTTACCGCCCGCAAATCTCCCAAATAGTCGCGATATTCCCCGCTCCAGGTGTGCCCGTAAATAACAAGTGGTGAAGCTGCATAACAAAGTCGAAATACCGCAGGGATTTGTCTGGGACATTATCGCGTATATACATAATCGTAATAATAAAATCAAGCCCTTATCTCCTCTTTTGCAAGTGGTCCTTTTTTTGCAAAGCGATTTGGGACCCACCTCTGTGAACAATGCCGCGTGTTAAGAAACGGTTCTGCTAACCTGGTGATCAATTAACAGGTCAAAAAATCAGCAGGTGGGCGCTGGAGAATAATGCTACGTACTGAAAATTAGCATTCTCACAAAGGGGTTGAAAATGCCCATTGTGCCGGATCGCTGCCATTAAAAATCTGATTCCTCCTTCGAAATACAGTATCAAACCGCAACTTTTTTCTCCGGGTAAATTTGGAGATTTCCTTCATTTAAATCCCCGGCTGGTGCTTTGAGCTCTGCTGAAGCGGAGGGGCGGGGAGGCTGGGGTGGTGTTTAAGGAGGAAAGCCAAGTTTTGCGGGGGGTTTATTTTATTTCCTTTTTGTTTTAGGTGGCCCGCAGCTGCCGCCGGCGGGGCGGCCGGGCTGCCCCCCCCCCCCCCCCCCCCCGGGCCGGTGCAGCCGGGGTGCCGCGGCGGTGCGCGGCGTGGAGGGTGCCTGGGAACGGGGGGGGCGGACCGGGAAGGGAGGGGGGGGGCGATGGCCGGCTTGTTTTTCCTTTTACGTAAGTGAAACATTATATTGGTTGTAGTGATGAAGCCCTTTTGCTGGGCTCGGCGGCATGTGACGTTTTGACAGAGCTGCTGCTCTAACCTTTGCCTCCTCCCGCTTGCTGTGGGTGGTAAGTTGATGTCAGGCTTACAATTAGGACTCTCATGCAATTGACCTTGGCAGCGGGGTTTGTGCCGTTTAGCTCGGTCTTAAACACTGTACTAGTGTTAAGTGTGGTCCGGGGCCGCCGCCTTCACAGCTGCGGGCCGCGCCGGTGGGAGGGAGGGCCGGGAGGACCGGCCGCCGGTGGGAGGGGGGCCCGGGAGGGCCGGGAGGACCGGCCGCCGGTGGGAGGGGGGCCCGGGAGGACCGGCCGCCGGTGGGAGGGAGGGCCGGGAGGACCGGGCGCCGGTGGGAGGGGGGCCCGGGAGGACCGGGCGCCGGTGGGAGGGGGGACCGGGAGGGCCGGGAGGACCGGCCGCCGGTGGGAGGGAGGGCCGGGAGGACCGGCCGCCGGTGGGAGGGGGGCCCGGGAGGACCGGGCGCCGGTGGGAGGGGGGACCGGGAGGGCCGGGAGGACCGGGCGCCGGTGGGAGGGAGGGCCGGGAGGACCGGGCGCCGGTGGGAGGGGGGCCCGGGAGGACCGGCCGCCGCCGAGACTCCGCCGTCGCGCAGGTAGGGCCGGGGCCGGCGGCCCCTCTGCCGCTTCCGCGGGGGCAGCGCCGCTTTCTTCGGGCTTCAGCCAGGCTCGGGAATCGCCCTTCGCTTGCAAAAGGAAAAGTCACGCTAGGTGATGTCCGGGGGGCGGGGGGGCAGCCCGGGCCGTGCCCCCCGGGCCGGCCCCGCCTGGCAGCACCGCCCGGGGGCGGCCGGTTCCCCGCGGGGCCGGCGCGGGCCGTGAGTGCCCTCCACCGACCGGGCCTGCGCCGGGACGGGCCGCGGCACCGGCCGTGCGCCCCGCAGGTAACTCGCAGGCATCTTACCGGGGGTGTCCGGGGGGCTGCGACGGCGCGGGCAGCGGGGGCGGCTCGGGCTGCAGCAGCGCCGCGGCCTCGCCCCAAGCCCGTGCCCCCATCGGAACTTTTCCTCTCTTAACACTTTTATTTTTGCTTTCCCGATGCCTATGTGCACCGTATTCTGTCCTTTCTCTCTGGTAGGTGGGTAATCAAGATCAATAGGGTGAATCAGTAGGTAGATAATTACAAAAAAAGCCTTGAGAGAGAACCTGAAAGCATGCGAAACCCTAATCGTGAGGTGTTACACGTTTCTGGCTCATTCTTGGGTAGAAAAATGGTGCTGATAAATTTGGTGTAGAAAACATCGAGGGCTCTTGAATATTTCCGTAAGTAGTCGTGTATTTTGCTTACCTCAAGGAAGTGATTTTTTCATCGTTGAAGAAAATGTTTTGAACGGTGTTTTGTAGTGGAGGAAGAGGGGAAATTTTGGACCGTTTAAAGTTCTTGGAAGTCCTAGCTTTTCAGCTGGGAACAGGAAAAAGAAAATCAGGGAAGCACGATGCCTGAGAGCAACAGGGAGCTGATGGCAGAGGTTTTCACATCTAGGACTGGAGTGGGTATTTGCTAATCCTTCATGAGTTAATTTTAACCGTGGAAGTGCATGGTTATGTTAAAGTAGTTGATCAAATGTAGTCTGTGGAAAAAGTAAGCTCACCAGAGGTATTAAGCTTTTGGGTAGGAAAAAAAAAAATGGGAGGGAAAGCTGGAGCTCTGACCATTTCCTTCCAATTCAAGTGAAATATAGTTTTATCACAGTTGAAAAAAAATAAATAGGTCACTAATTGCTCAGATGAGTGGCAGACCAGCAGCAGCCTTTCTGAAATCACATCAAACCAGACAAGACTTATTTCGCTCCTCTTTCACTGGTTCCCTCAAAAAAAAAAAAAAAAAAAAATTAATTCGAGCTGTGTGGATTTTATCAGCCTTCCTTGTCGATGACCGCCTTGTCCTACACAATAGTGGATTTTTTCCATCCATTTGCCAGTGATTCAATCTAACCCCCCTGCTGGGTTTACTGCATTCTTCTAACTTATTGGATAACTAGATGCTGAGAGATAACATTCCTGAAATTCGGGGGTGGGGAGATAAAAAACCCAGTCGAAGTCCTACCCCTGGGAAGCCTTTGGAGAGGGTTAAGTGAAGTGCAGAAGCAATGGCTGCGGCGGGGCTCTGCTCCCCGGTGGAGCCTGGTGCAGGCCGCGGGCAGAGCAGGCTGCGGGGCGGCTGCAGAGGAGCCCCGTTAAGTGCGGGGGGGGGCAGGGCAGCGCGGGGGCTTGGGGAACTGGCGCGCTCTGATTGCGGGCGCTTGGTGCTCCTGTGAGCCTGGGGAGAGGATGCGGCTAGAAATCAAGATGAAGAGTTTCACAGAAGCTGTTGGGTATTTTAAAGAAACAGTAAATCGCTCCTTTGTTATTCCAGGTACTGCACAATAACCAAGCATCCTGCTTCTACTGACTGTCTTAAACCCCTTTTTGAGGTAGGGGAAGCTGTTATACTGGCTTTTCCGAAGGTGGAAGGGAAAATAAGGCGTAACTCTTCCCTACTTGTCATGCAGAAAGTCGGTACAAGATGAGAATTGAATTTATTTGGAGTCCTGAGCTAGTGCCTTACTGTCAGACAGGGGAACTGGAAACTGAACCGTGTGACAGTGGCAGCGAGAGCGGGCAGGGGCAAGGCTGCTAACCTGCCTGCTGCCGCCGAGCACGGCACGGGCGCCTTCCATTTGCTGGAGTTTCCGAGGTGGCAACTGGTGCTTAAGACCAGAAAAGTTACCTCTGGAGCTCCTCAGAATTGTGCAAATTGGGAACGTAGGCTGTGCTGGAGTTTGGAAAAGGAGGCTTTGAATTGAGCGTGGTCTTATTAATGGAAAAAAATTGAAGGAACTGTCAAGGGAAGGGAGATGATCAGAAGCTTTGAAGCAGTTAAAGTTTGAGGGCTTGTGAAACAGTAAAGTCTGAGGACTTGTCTAGACGTAGTTATCCTGGAATATCTCCTTGGGGTGGGCAACAGTCTTTCATGTGGACGTTTCTACTCCACTTGAAACATTTTGCATGGCCACTGCAGAGGTGCAAACTGCAGCGTGAAATGCATGTGCTCACGGAGGAGATGCCGTGGAAGGAAGAGCTTTGTGCTTTCTAAAGTAAAACGTAAGGTTAGTTTGCAACGCAGGAAAAATGTATAGCTGGGCCTAGGAGATTGGACTGTTACAGCCCTAAATGCTACAGGATTTGGAAAACGGGGTTTGATGTTTTAGCCTCTTCTGTGAAATACCTGTTGGATGGATGGAAACAGGAAAGTAGTCAAGTAAAGACCTCTCGAGTCAGTGTACAGAGCAGTTACGGAAGCTTCTTGTCTTTTTTTCAACACCAGTGCTTTCTTTCCCGTGATGTCTGCTCAGACTTTTGCAAAGATGAGTTTAAAAACACCCATTCTTGACCTCAGTTGACCCTATTTATTGACCAAGTTCTGAATCATGTACTACCTGTACTTGTCTGCAGACTAGATTTCTCTGTATATTTTTCCATAGAGTTAAATCAACTTTAGCGGCATCAGTTTAATGATATTTGGGGTGGGAAATGTATGCTAAAACTATGCTTTTACTCTCGTTTCCTTTACTTGTGGAAGTTGTTTGGGCTGAAGGAGGGCGGGGGGAAGTATTTAATTCTCCCTGTTTATACATGGGGGATCCAAACAGTTTTGATCACAGCTGTGCTGAGAACACCTTTCCTCCCTGTACAAGGACTTGTATCCCTGAAGTATACATGATTAGCAGAATTGCGTACATAGAGATTTGGATTTATTGTTCTGCAGACCATAGCATAACAGGCCTCTGATACTTGCATTTTTTTAATTGATCAAGTTGTTTTTTTTTTTTTTAAATAAACTTTCACGTGCACTTTCTGTCACTCAACATTAAACAGCTGAAGTTTGATTTGTTGAATATACGTATAATACCCTTGTTAACCTAACAAATGTCAAAGTTTGCAATATCCTCCCTTACAGAGCTTTTACGCTACCCCAAAACCAAAACAGTAAGTCAATGTGCTTGAGTTGTTGCTTGGACATGCTTCCCCTCCACCCTGCCATGTACAGGATATACCCATGTATCAGATGTGTGGTTCAGTTACACCTCTAAAATGAAAGCCACAAATAGCTTCTGTGCTTGCAGAGTCTTCGGTTCCCCTTGTAAAACGGTGTGGGGTAGTAATGCGGAACCAGAGCTGAGCCCCAGGATGAGTTACCGAAGATACAAGACCCGAATAGAAGAGATCTCGTAACACAAGTTCTCAATTGTGGTTGAGGTCTGCAGTGTGCCCCGCTGGGTGTGTGGGAGGCGAAGTGCTTGGTTACTGCGCCCTTGGCACCCATCAAAATTGGGCCAATTAATGTGAGTTAGAGGGCACTTCCCCTGATGGGGGCTGTAATATGTCTACAGCCCTCCCCGCTTCCCCCTCAGCGGTATGAGTCTCAGGTTTTACCTCCTGAATACTCCTGCCTCCCATGCCCCGTGTGTTTGCCCGCCTCAAGCTGGGTGCGAGTTTTGTTGTTTGAAGGATGGCTAGATTGAGCAAAAACATCCTGTTTTGGTTTAGAATTTCTTTTAACCTCTCTTGTTCTGATATTTCTCTGAATGATTTTTTTTTTTTTTTGGTCCGCATGCAAATTATGCTCAGTCTAACCTGTGGGGCAGTGGTGGAGGAAGGGCAGGAGTGGACTTGCAGACCACCTTCGCTTTCCCTCCCCCTCCCTAAGAGCGGGTGATTTGCGGATGCAGCTAAACAGCCTGTCCTGAGCGGGTCTGAAACGACTTCGCGTGTTTTGCAAGCAGGACTTGTTGCATTGCTCTCTAATAATCGTCATCAGTATCAACGTAGGCTCATACCGACGTGTGGGGTTCTGTAAGTTAATCATCTTTTCTTTACTACTGTGGCTTTTTAGAGGTTGTTTTTTATGTGAGTGTGTTTTTGAAGTATTTAAAAGCTAATATTGGACTGACTTTTGCTTTTGTCATCCCTCTTTTGGTAGTAATTACTTTCATAATGGCAGAGTGAATGTTATTTAATAGATCAGTGTGCGATTTAAGACCTGCTCGGGAATTCTTAACAATCTTATGTGAATTTCTGTGAGGTGGTTAACTAAGGATTACAAACTGAAGTACAGACACGAAATAAGCTTACGTGATGTTTTGCTCGGTGTTACGATGCCTTCTCTGTCTTCCTTGGGTTGTGTTCCTTCTAAGCTGTTTTGCAGGTGCTAGTTGACTTGCTGCACTGTTCCCTTTTTACCTGTATGAAGGGATATGCGATAAACCTCTTTCCATTGAGCCTTGTGAGATTCCTTTTGTATTATTGTTTTTATTGAAAACAGAACTGAGATGCAGATTTCTTTGGGGCTGCAAAAGGAAACGGGCTGTAGGAAAAGAAAGAGCAGGACTTAAGTTCGATCTGCAATTTTGATTCCAGTGTCTTTAACTTGAAATTTGGGTGAAGTCAGTGATCTTAAGAGTAGGGAATACTCTGTCTAAATCTAGCTATCACTAATGTGACTTTTTTTTATTTCAAGGGAGTCCACAAGGCGTCCCAGGTGACGGAGATGGTGAAATGAGTTCCAAAAGGTGCCGCACGGAGGAAACTAAAATCTGTGAGAAATGCTGTGCAGAATTCTTTGATCTCTCTGAATTCCTTGAGCATAAGAAAAATTGCACTAAAAATCCACCTGTTCTAATCATGAATGACAGTGAGGGAACAGTACCCCCTGAAAGCTTCTCTGAAGCTTCTCTAGGGAGCTTTCCAAGTGATCGAATGGATAGCAGGACACGCAAGGACATTCAGGCAAAGGGCTGCACTGGTTCCATGGAAAAGAGAGAAGGAAAAATGGATGCTGAGTCGGTAGGAGGAATGTACCTTAAAATAGAACCCCCTGTCACGCCTGCGGCTCCTGGGCTAAGCTATCTACCAAAATCCAAAGTACCAAACACTAATGTGACTTTGCAGACAATACGTGGCACTAAAGTGGCTGTGAACCAGCGGACCTCTGATGCCATCTCTTCTTCGGCAGCCAGTTTTAATGCTATCCCCATGATCCTGGAGCAGCTCGTGTGTCTGCAGCAGCAGCAACTCCAGCAAATTCAGTTGACGGAGCAAATTCGCATTCAGATTGCCATGATGGCTCCCCATGCCCTGCATCCTTCTATAGCAGCTGCTACTGATCCACTAAAAGCTCTGGGTGCTCACATGTCTCAGCAGCTGTCGGCTGCTGTTGCTTTGATCGGACAAAAAGCTGGAAGCCAGAGCCTATCACTGGAATCCTTGAAGCAAGGAAAACTACCTCATTCTAACACTGGCGTTGCAGCCGCTGGCTCGCTGGCTGCTGGGCTTTCCTCCTCCTTCCCCTTGAAGCCGGAGGCAAGCAGAAGCCTCCCCGGCTCCCTTTCTCGGTTCCCAAATCCTTTGCTACCTCAGTCCTCCAACTCTGTCATCTTCCAAAATCCGCTTTCGGCTGTTTCTTCTGTAATAGATTCCTCAAAGAAGGGGAAGGGAAAACCTCCCAACATTAGCGTGTCTGAAAGCAAACCGAATGCAGAAGAGCCGTTCTTCAAACACAAGTGTAAATTCTGCGGCAAGGTCTTTGGCAACGACAGTGCTCTGCAGATTCACCTCCGTTCCCACACTGGTGAAAGACCCTACAAGTGTAACATTTGTGGTAACCGCTTCACGACCAAAGGAAACCTTAAAGTGCATTTTCAGCGTCACAAAGACAAATACCCCCACATAAAGATGAATCCTTACCCGGTTCCTGAGCACCTGGACAATGTTCCCACTAGCACTGGAATTCCATACGGGATGTCTGTGCCACTGGATGAGTCTAACCTAATTGTGGATAGCAAACCTCTCCTAACAACTCTGCCTACCTCTGCGGCCACCAGTGCACCTCAGACCGTCTCCAGCCTAGCAGGCATTAAGGAGTCTCTGCCTGGTACGTTCTCAAGTGACCTGCAGTCAAGGCCTTCTCCAGAAAGTGAGGGTGGCTCTTCCTCATCGGGGGCGATTGGCCATGAGTCGGGAACAGAGCAGAGCTTGAGTTCACCGCAAGCTACCTGCAGCGTGAGCATCTTCCATGTAAGTGGGTCAAACGAGCAAGGCTCAGAAACATCAAAGCTTCAGCAACTGGTTGAAAATATCGACAAATCCACTGCTGACCCCAACGAGTGCCTGATCTGTCACAGAGTGCTGAGCTGCCAGAGTTCACTCAAAATGCATTATCGTACTCACACTGGAGAGAGGCCGTTCAAGTGTAAAATCTGTGGCCGTGCCTTCTCCACTAAAGGGAACCTTAAAACTCATTACGGTGTCCACCGGGCCAATACTCCTTTGAAGATGCAACATTCGTGTCCTATTTGCCAGAAGAAGTTTACAAACGCAGTTGTGTTGCAGCAGCATATCCGCATGCATATGGGGGGACAAATACCCAATACACCAATGCCAGAAAACACCTGCGACAATACTGATGTGGATCCTACTGTGGCTGAGAAGAACGGAGACATCAGTCGCCCAGATGAGACCGTGGAAAGCATAGAGATGGAAGAGGACCTGGACTTGCAGGATGGCCCTAGGAGTTCTTCAAAACCTCCTACTCCGTACGATGCACAATCAGAATCACCAGCCACGGCAGCCACCTTCTCTGGTATTGCAGCACTGGAGAATCAAATGAAGATCGTCAACTCTGCTTTGAACTTGCAGCGGCAAAGCAGCTTGAAGTCTAGTGACAATGGCTCAGCAGAAAGTGATGGCATGACGAATGATTCGTCTTCTGTGGCAGGAGATCCAGATTATCAGAACGGCAGGAGTCCTGCTGCCTCCGAGTCTGCATCGCTCCAGGCTCTGTCCCCAGCCAACAGCCAAGCTGAGAGTGTAAGGTCAAAGTCACCTAGCTTCAACAATCAAGAAGATACAGGCACGGGAAATAAATCGGAGGGTCCTGAGAATGCTTCTGCAGAAGTGGAAGGGGTCGTCGGTGCTTTGGATTTAACTTACGGCAATATTGGTCGAAAAGTCATTAAAGAAGAACCTGGGGTACACTTTGCGAATGGAGAATATGGTAAGTAAAACGAAATGCTGACAATAACTGGGGGTGGGGTAGTAGGACTGGAGGAAATCCATCTCTAAAAGCACCGACAGAAGTCAAAACCTCCTCAGCTTTCCCCTCTTCCTTCTCTATTAGGATAGGGGCATATGCCCTGTAAAGTTTTCCTGACTCAGTCAGACTCCGAATTCAGCAAAATTCAAAGACTTAAGTGCTGTCATGTCCTGCAAGGGGTGGCACAGAGGTCCTTAAAATAAATAGAGGCTGTGCACTTGCTCTCTTTCATGGGCTCACCCGATACCTCCCTATAGTTCTCTAAAGATACGCATTTGTGTTTCATGGAAAACTGCTTAACCCAAGAATGTGACGTTCAAACGCTGGAATCTTTTGTGGGGTTTTCGAGCTCTTTAGCAATGAGGCTAATGTTGATCTAAATTTGACCTGAAAGTGAGACTTTCTAACTCCTAAGCTCACCAACAAAAATAAGCACGAACTGATTTCTTTCGGAGCATCCTAACAAGTGTAATAGCAGCCCTACCATGTGTCTCTGGAGGGCTTTGCAGGCATGCTCTTCAGGCATGTGCAGCTCTGAAGGCCGGGTCTCTGGTATCTTAGCCAGATTTAAGCTCAGAAGCAGGAGGAGGTTGGGATAAACGTTACCTTTGCTTTCTTTCCAGGTCGAAGTAGTATTCCAGCTGCTTTTGTTAGAGCCCCACCAGCCCTCATAAAAATGGAGATGCCCAGTGAGCGTCCCATTAGCACTAGCCATTTCATTGGCCCACCAGCTCTCTCCCCTGGTGTTGCCCCTCTCCTCGTGCCACGACCAAAATTCTGCCGTCCCGCCAAACAGCACATCTGCACTACCTGTGGGAAGAACTTCTCTTCTGCCAGCGCCCTTCAGATTCATGAACGGACCCATACTGGTGAAAAGCCATTTGCCTGCACCATCTGTGGGAGAGCCTTTACAACAAAAGGAAACCTGAAGGTAAGTAGTCTCTTATGTTGTGATCTCCTTTGCTGGGGAAAGTCAGACCAGACAGGAAAGACTATTGCTAATATTTTTCTTGCCTTTGGGGACAACTTTGATTTTCTTTCAGTTCCTCAAATGGTTATCTTTGACTTTTGTCTCTCCTTCCTGAGTTTCTTCACACAACTTGCTAAACAGTGTACTGAGATCACCCGCAGAAGTCTTTGCTACTGTCCTTGACCTTCCTTTTTGGATGGTAGGGAAGGCTTAGCCCTTACTAAGCAGATTGCTTTATTTTAATTTGGATTTGGGTGTGTCAAGACATAAACATTTCATAGACGGAATGCTACAAAATGATGCCTACAGAGTACATGCGTTACATGTGCTGCTTGAAACACCGTGCAGGACAAGGAGGGATAAAACAGAGGATAATCCTGAGATGGCACAAAGTACTTGCAGATTGTGTCTAAGCACTTGATGAAGTGCTGCAAGTCTGTCCTTATTGTCCGATTAATCCATTTGCTGTGTAAGGGACTCGCAGCTCCCTCACTCACGTGGAGGCTTCTCGCTTCCCGTGAGAACCTCTTCAGGCTCTTGAGTCCTCCTGCATAAATGCTGAAAATACTCTGCGGTTTATGAACAGTCACCTGCTGGAAGCACTAGCACCATGGTTGTGGTGTGGAAGATTTTAGCTGAGGTGTAACCTCTCTTCCAAATTCCTTGGTGAGTTTTTTTGCATTAACTAGTATTTTTGTCAGTGTGGGCTGTTCACAGCGAATAATGTGACTTTTTTACTTTTGGGGGGGTAGAGGGGCATCTTTGCCAACACCACTTAAAATAAGTGTAAAAACACAGTCCTACAAGCACTTCAGCAGTAAACTCTAGAGAGCCATGGCGATGTCAGGCAGTAGAATGCCTGTATCTTACACATGCCAGGAAGAGAACAAAGACAAGAACTAGCCAGGTTAAATACCTGCCTGAATGCAAATGGAGCATACATGACTTCTTTTGAGCAACTTGGCTGTAAGCAAAGTAGAACTTTGCTATACCATAAAAGAACTGCAGTTCTTTTTAACGATTCTCTCTACTTGTTTTCCCTCTGGAAGGTCCATGTAGGAACTCACATGTGGAATAACTCTGCAAGGCGGGGAAGAAGGCTATCTATTGATAACCCCATGGCTCTGCTGGGGAACGATCCCAAGAAGGTATCTGAAATGTTTCCAAAGGATATAATGCCTCCGTCAGTGAGCATTGACCCCACAGTATGGAATCAGTATGCAGCGGTACTCAGCAATGGCATAGCAATGAAGACTAACGAGATCTCGGTGATCCAGAGCGGTGGCTTACCTACCCTTCCAGTCACCATTGGGGGTGGTTCAGCAATAAATACTGCTACGGTCTCCAAAATAGATGGGACCCAGTCTGGGACTGGTTCTGATACAGAGAAGGCCAGTGGTGCTGCTGCAGACAGTGTGCCAAAACACCAGTTCCCTCACTTCATGGAGGAGAACAAAATCGCTGTTAGTTAAAATCTCTAGTGAAGTTGACGTACAGAAAGAACAAATATATATATATACACAAACATATATTTTTAAGAGATTCCACTTCAGCCTCCTATTTTCCTATTGACGTGCAAATGATTTTATGGTTGTCTTTGTAAGAGTTGCCCAGAGTACAATCATGATATTGCTTTGCAAATAGTAAATAATAAAGAATAGGGTTTCCTTCTATTTGGAAAGATGCGGGTCTTGCAAAGTAGTTCTTATGTGTGACTTTAATGTGTACAGCCTTACAGAAGTTTCTACAACTTGAAATTCCAAAGGTTAGAATATTTACCTCTTTGTTTAGAGTTAAATACTTGGGGGTTTTGAATAGAGTGGAAACAACCTACTGTTGATGGAAAAGCTTCTATTTACTGATGAGAAATGAAAACTATTAATGCGGGTAAATATCCTAGAATGTCTGCCACCCTCTTAGAAATAGTTTTTCTGTTTGGATTTTTGGCTCTGTGTGGTTTCTGAATGTACTTTTTACTATATTGGCTATAAAAACTACAGATTTTTTTTAATTCCTTTTTTGCCTCAGAAGTTCTATGAAAAGAAAGTTGCTGTTTTTCTTTAATCACTGCTCTTAAGGAAGTAATTCTCTGTATTGTTGACTGCTGCTTATTTAATACTACTACTAGGACAGTCCTTCAAGTATAGTGCCAAAACTCCTACTTCCAAAGATGTGCAGTTTTTCCTAGATGTTTTATTTCAATACCAAGAGCCCCAAACAAGCATGGGTGGGTATGTATATACTTCTTTTTTTTTCCTCTCTTGAAAGGGAAGACTTGCCTTGGGAAGTCAGGTCTAAAAGCTCTGCAAGGAATCTCAGGTGACTGTTGCAATTAGGCATGGGAACTGGTTTCCTTAGCAAGAGACTCTTATTTTTATTTTTTTCATTTGGGTAATTTAGAAGATCAGTCTGTGTAAACCTGTATTTAAATATGAAGTATTCATGCTTAGGTTAAATGTTTTGTGGGTTTTTGGATGGCATTCCTACTCTGGTCATTAAGTTTCTTGGTGGTCTGTGAACTTGCATTCTACCAAAATGGTAATTAATGATCCATGTGTATTGTATGAAGGTTGCTGGGATAGTCATCTGGATTCTAAGTTATCTACCTCATTTTTTCCTTTTGTAGTTGTAGTGTCTATTTTTCTATTAATGACCACTGTAATGAACTGAGATTCAAGCAGATGCTTCCATGCACTATCTGAAACCAAAACCTGATGTATTAGTGGAAGCACCTGAAGACTTACTGGACTGACCTTTCACTATTCCTCTAACGTCTGCTGGAACTGTATGTGTAATGGGATCTAAACCAGACTGGAAAGTGAGCATTTGGTATGGAAGGACTGAACGATGGAAAGAAATCTAGTTGTTGACTGCAGGAAATCTTCAAGTCCAGTCTCCGTTGTGGAAGGCCCCAAAAATGCAGATTACCAAAAGTTTGTGTAATGTTGTTGCACCTGATTCTTGCTTATGATCTCTGTATGCCGAGTTGTGCCTTTCCTGCTGGACTTGTAAGTAAGAACATACCAGTACCTGTTTACACTGTAAAATGGATATTGTTACATAGACCATGCAAAAGGCATCCCAATTGTCAAGTTTCTGCATTGTGAATGTATGACTTTTAAGAACTCTGTAGTTTTGAGTATCTACTGATGCGTTTCTGTTGACATTTTGAGAATAAATTTTGGGATGGCTTTTTCACACTTAGTGCTTAAATTCTTCTGGCAAAGCATTTGTCTCCTGACGAGCAAGTTCAATAGGCAGCATGCTGTCTCATTCCAGTGACTTTTTAAATCCATGATCTAGGGTTACGCTTTAGTTCATTACTTAAAACAACAGGAACTAGGTAGCAGTGGAGGAGTCTCTAGATCAGTTTCTTGGGAACAGTTGGGGTTTGATACAGGGATCGGTACTTGCCGGGGATGTTGGTTCCCACACTAAACTAGAACGACAGTAATATGTGCAGTAATTCCTGTACTGTGATCACCCTAGAAAGCAAAAGGAGTATTAAGTTATCAAGTTGCCAGTGCCTGAAGATGCTGGCTGCATAGAAAAATGATGAAGAACTTCCCCTAAAGAGCAAAGGAGAACAGAGTTCTGGAAACAGCCCTGATATAATGGAGAAGTGTTGAGATTCTGATAACTCGCAGCCTAAACCTGCAAATGTATTTTGTGCTTGGGAGGTAGCAGTGGGGGGAAATGGTGCAGAACCAGTGTACCCTTAAAGTGCACCCTTCCAACACTGGTGCTGCCTGATCGTGGTATCCTTTGCCCAAGGCTTGTACTTGGGAGTGGGAAAAAAGGCAGCAGAAAGGAAACGCTTGCTCTCTAGGCTCTACTGCAAGCTCTGGAGGAATGAAAAAAGGGTGGGGAGGGCAGGACCAGGTGTGAGGTGGTCCAGGAAGGTTGGCAAAATAAACGCAGGAGCAGAAGGAAAGGTAACCGCATGGTGGAGGTGTGGGAAGGTCGAAAGTATACAACACTTAACTAGTCTGCACAGAGCATGCAGCTGTTTAAAAGCAGCGCCATAGTTCCAGGAGGCAAAATATGACCCTTCTCTGCTCAGGGAAACCAGAGGATTATAATCTGAACCACAATGGATGCGGAGTATAGCAAGAGGTCTCTCAGTGGTGAGAAGTAATAAACTGTACACTCCTGCTACTGTGGATACTGTTCTCAACCACTGACCTTAGAACCTGCTCTGAGGGCAGTGTCACTTTGGGTGCCTGGATGGGCTTGCTGCCAGAGCTGCTGCTCTGGCCCTTCAAGCTTTGGTTCCTTACGCTGGTGGTGCTGGGCACCCCATGCAGAATGTGCTGCCTGTGCAGGACTAACTGCAGCAGCACTAGGAGCAATGTGGTGTGGAAGAGGAAGTGTTGGATTTACAGGAGAGGTGGATCGCATCTCAAGACCTGCCCTAACCAGGAAATCTGCTCTCCAGCATGGGCCAACTGTGAGCATTGTGACCAAGTGGCCTGTCTTCAAAAGAACCTGTGATAACAACCCTATTCTCCATTGATAGCTTGATACCAAGCTCGATACCATGATGCCATGAAAGTATGTCAGCAGCAGGAAGTCAACAAAACCTGCTGTCCTGGGGCTTTGCACCTTGGTAGTATCTGTTGATGTCTCCTCATTCAAACCGCTCCTGAGGCTTGAGGTCTCTTTCTCTCTTAAATGCAGACTCTGAGCCTGTCCTGTGAGGGCTGAGCTCACATTACAGCTTTACCTCAAAAGGTGCCGAGCTGTGGGGCTCTGACTGCCTTTTCATGACCATCTTAAGAATGTAATTATGTATTTAGACCTCTTCCTTCTCTAACTGTATTGGTCAACAGGTTGGAAATTAAGGGGAGGTGAGGAGGCAGGAGGAGATTATTAAAGCATGAGCTCTGGTCTAAAAATAAAATGTCAGGAAACTGCTGGGAAACCAGGACAACAGGAGGTTATTTTGGTAAATAGTTGTACGATATCCTGCAGTATAGGGTTGCTCGGGGGAATGGGGTAGATGCAGCTAGGGCCTGCCTTGGCTGGGCAGACAGCAGTGGAAATGAAATGATGTGACTTGGCACAGAGTCAGCGCAAGGCTTTGCTCTCCAGGCCACAATGTCAAGCTCTCGCTGTGCCCAAAGCTGTATCTCACAGCTCAGTGTACAAGGCAGCTCCAGGCTGGAGTGTAGCAGGATCCCTAGCTAAGCCACGGTGGGCAAGTCATGGGTCTTACCACAAAACTCGAAGAACGGGTAGGACCTAGCTGACCGCTGTCCCCACAGCAGAAAGCGGGCTGTGCCATAGGGATATTTCTGCTGGAGGTAGCTGGTGGGGAGACTCTTTCCATTGCAAGCAGGAATGGGGATTAGCTGCTCTTCCACATACAAGAGCTGAACTAACACCTTCTGAAACTCAGCAAGGTGGCACTCACTGCACTGGCAAGTGTGTACTGCTTACGGTAACGTTGCATCTTAACAACTAAAAAAGACAACTGATTCTCTTCTTCCCTATGCTGATGTAAAGTAGGAACAAGTTTACCAAAGCTAATATAACTACGGTGGTGTGCGAGCAGAAGTGAGCGCGGTATGTGTGCTGTCGAGGCTCATTAGCCTCTCTTCTTGCCTGAAGGACTCTCCTGCTCTTATTTGTTATTTTCTTACTTCGCTCATCACATAGAGGATTTGCCCAGGCTGTTGCTTTTGTGTAAGTGGTGTATTTACTTGCATGAGCTAAGGTAAAGGCTGGCGTACTTAAAATGCTAAAGTGGAATGTAAAAGTTGCATTGCTTTAAAAAAAAAAAAAAAAAAGAAAAAAGCGCATTAGGTTTACCTTAATGTATTAGCTGTATTCCTCTAAAGAAACATTTCTCTTGACCTACCCTTTCTGTTCAAAACTTCCCAAAAACTCAGTGGGAACCCTGAGGAGTGAGTTTCTCTGAAAATGCTGTAGATAATCATCTCTCCGGGCTGGGCTCGGTGAGGCTGATTGCCTCCACAGCAGCTGGCAGGGAGGAGGTGGGACCCTTCCCGGGGCTGCTGATACATACAACGTGGAGCAAAGTGTGAATGACCATTGAGCTTGGATCTGCAGCGGGGGAAGGACCTGGCTGAGGTACTTGAGCTGATGGGATGGCAGAGGGAGCCTGAAACAAAGGAAAAGGGAAGAGTATTGCATTAATTTTTTATTTTTCCTGTTGGAAGCTATTATGCTTACTGCAGGGCTTGCAGTACATTTGAAACTGGGAAAGATGATGGCTTCTGTTTGCAAAATAACAGCTTAGGCAGAAGGCTGCCTTAGTGTCTGTGTGATCCCGTGAGGCTGCTGCTACGGTGCTGAGGCTTTCCTGGTCTCTGTGTGCTCAGATGAGAGGGCTCTTCTCTGTGGGCGCTCCCGCAGCCTCCCCGCTCATGCTCACCGGTGAGCGCTCTACACTGGTGATGTGTGGGTGAGCACTGGACTCGCATATGTTGACTTCAGCTGACGTTCATCGCTGACCTAGAAAAGCGTCTGTCATCGCACAGCCACAGCAGGACAGGAAAGATAACTCAGAAGCAGAGAAAAGAAGTGGCAATTGCATGCTCCTGCCTATTACTGTATTATCTATTTGGTTATCATATCTTCTATTTTCTGCACTTTGAGTTAATCGCTTATAAAGGGCAGTGTTTTTTGCAATCTTTTGATTGCTATTAATACCACTGATACTCAAAGCTGTGTGATTTATTGGAAAGCATGCTTTTTAATGCCTATTATAACTGAATCACATTGTGGACATCCCAGCCCATCTAAAGCAGCATCCCTCTCCTTTCAGAGTTCTTTATTAGCTTCTCTGTCACATCTTGCAGTGCAAAGATCAGCTTCTCTACTTCATGCAGAAAATGTCTTGATTTGAGAATGAGAACAGGTGGATCTCCTCGTGTGCCTTATTTTCCAATACTTGGTCTAGGCAAAATGCAGATGTTACTTTTACACAAAGCTTTAGTGTCTCTTTAAAGAAAACTAAAAAAACCAAATCAAGTAAAATTCACAGTACCTAGTGCTATTTTTTATACATATATATATATATATTTTTAGTCAAACATAGAATCTAAATATATGGAGGAGAAGCAGAGGTACTGTCCATAATGTCAACACAATACCTAGAACTACAAGAGCAAAAGGGAAGAACAGGGTGAAATATAAAGACCACAACCTCGAGCAGCGATGGGCATCGGTGCAGGGTCAGGAACACAAATCCACTCTTGCAGTGTTTGAATCTCTTTGACAGTGGAGTGCGGTCACAGCTTCTGTAGGCTTGGAAGCATGAAAGCCATCTCTGCTGAAAATACGCTGTGAAACTGATAGTCGCTGAGGGACTGCTAGAGCAGGAGGGAAAGCTGAAGAAGCTGAAGCCTGTCTGCCTGCAGGGAGGTGTTCCCCAGCTCCTCTCTGATGCCAGAGCCTGGCTTTGGTGGGCAGATACTGCACCTGAGCGCTCGCGGACCCCTTCTCTGCTCCTTCTCATTCTGGTTAAGCAGGACCCAGTGAACAGCACAAAGAAAGCCTTTTCAGAAACAGTTTGATAATTGTTGTGTAGAGATGTTCCTATGCTTTTCCTTATGTTGGTTTAGGGGCAAATATGATTCAAAGCATAAATAAGATACCACTTTTATTAATAATGATTTTGTCTATACTTCAATGAGCTTATTTAAGCTTTCAAATAAAAAAAAAAAAATCCAACAAAAACCCAAACAAACAAAAGCAAACCAAACTGTGAGCTGACCAAAAGTGAAAGCACCTGGTTTATGAAACCATGTGAATATGAGGGCCAGGTGCACAAAACGTGGTGTGTTGTGAACAGGAGGTGATGCAGGAGGAATATATGGGGTAAATAACGACTTGACAAATAACCTGTATTCTTATTGTAGTAATATAGAATCTGTCCTGAAACCTTTTATGCATATTATCTTCCTAGATCCTCAATGGCTTTGTGGTCCTGTGTACATGATGATGGAGGATGCTTTGAAATCAAGTTAACTGAATTGCTTAACAGCCCTTTACAGTCCTGTAGATCCACTTTGCAAAGTTTGTTTTAGAAAAAATTGTCTCCATGCAGTCTAGACATTCGGAATACCAAACATAATTTTTTTTTTTTTTTTTTTTTTTGACACACTGGTTGTCTCCATGAAACCAGTTTGATTACTTTAGGTCCTTAAAGTTCAGCACACATTCAGGTG
Organism: Pelecanus crispus; assembly: GCF_030463565.1. Taxonomy (NCBI): domain Eukaryota; kingdom Metazoa; phylum Chordata; class Aves; order Pelecaniformes; family Pelecanidae; genus Pelecanus; species Pelecanus crispus. The sequence continues at coordinate 8,760,210 of NC_134656.1, forward strand.
ATTTGCTGCTTTGGGGTACCTAAATCTCTGTACATATTAAAAGTACTCCATCCTTCTCAACTCATGATGTCCAGATTTGGAAAAAAATCAAGTTTCCTCATTACCTGTTCTTCTGTTCCCCCATCAATTCTTTCAGTCTTAACTGACAAAATAACTACTTTATGTAGGGTGGGTTTTTTTTTCCAATAAAATTTGCAAACATAAAATGTGTAACAAATACCAATTTATTCTCAGTTTATAGCTTTGTATTTTTTATCTCACCCTCAGGATGTGTAACACAAATAAAAATCAGTGTGGTAAGAATTTACAAAACAGCTACAGCTAATAGCAAAATCATTTCAAGAGCTAACAAAATAAAAATGTGAGTTTATTTGTCTAGAAAGCTGCACCTTTTTCTTTCTTCACTTCTTATATTGGCAGCTGTCCTAGATGCACGACAGTTCGACACTATTATTGTTTTGAAAATCAGGTACTGAAGGGTTGCTTTCTTCTTGATCCACAACATACAATTGTGCAAGGAAGAAAGATCCTATACAAGTAGTGCACTTCCTCAGATCAGCATGAGAAGTATCTGCTCTGAAACTTCATTATGAGAATGCCAAATGTTCTCTCGATAACAGAGCCTATGGCAGTATGAGCTTTATTGTAGTTTCCCTTAGCAAGTGTTGATGGATTTATGGAGGGCTTCATTAAATATAGGCTTAAAGGATATCCGCTATCGCCCACTTGTCAAAAGAAAAAATAATATCAAAGCCATCCGTGCAGATCAGAGATGCAGGTGTTAACAGTGCATTATAATCTGGTAGTGTTTAACTTGCCAATTAATTGCAGTAGTCTTGTCTGAGTTCGGATGTTTAAAAGATAAATTTAAAAGATGAATGCATCTTGTGGAGGCTTAGGGCACATGTACAATGATGCCATATTGCTAATGATGCTTGCTTCGGCATCCCAGTTCACGTTTGCCTTTCTCTTACTAAAACGCTCCTTCCTAGCAATGACTGCGTGCGGCCGCTAAGCCCTGGGAACGGGCAGCTTTGGCACGTTTGCACTTATTTTGAGGGATTGGATGTCATAGTCTGAGCCTATTTCAGTACTGCCTTGAGAAAGAGTGATATTTCACTGCACCAAACCCACCTCTTTCCTTGTCATTTGTGGGAGTGAGTCAGTAGCATGGGGAAATAACGCAGCGTACGAGGCTGCCGGCTGCACGGTTACTGCATGACTGCAAGTTTGTAAGCCCTTAGCAACCAAATTCCTACTCCTGCACGCTCGTCTTCCTTACGAATGGTGCAGCTGCAAACACAGCTCTGAAACAGAGCTGAAAATACCATGTGCAATGGGCTATATTTGCAGACAAAGAAGGTGCACCCTGGTATTTGTAGAACATGCAGTTATGAAATCAGATAATAACAGGTACAAAGAATAATGGCACAACTTGAATTGCCTCTGGAATCGTAAACATTTTGTGCAACCAGTTACACACCTATAGTCTGACCCATCTCCTTTGATGTCAGAATTACCTATAATGTGATGCTCTCATTTTGGGAAAATAAGAAATAAACAAAGTAAGCTAAAGCAAATGTAGTTCCAAAATGGAATTAATCTTCCAGCATATAAAAAGTCAAACAGAATATTATTATTATGACCTCCTACAGTCTTCATCAGGCAAAAACACTGGAGTCCTATGCATAAAAACCTCAATTATTTATTTAGTAGCAACACTAAAATGGAAGAAAATTTATAGCATATTGTGCTCAATAGGTAATGAGTACAATTTGCAAGTGCATTGTCAAAACCACCATCCATTGTTTGAGTGGGAAACTGGCACTAGGATTTGCTCCTTGGAGGAGTAAAGGCACACCCCCCAAATACAGTTTATTTACCTGTTCTTTAATCGGTGGAGCTTAGAGACCTGGATGCATTTGAGGATTGGTGGAACACATTGGAAGGCATCACCCGTGGGTGAGAAGCTGTTGTCACAGGCGGAGAGGAGGAGACAAAGCCATGGGGACGAGGGGGTGGCGGTGCTCTGCAACACATGGGTGCAATGGAGAAGTGGGGGAGAAAGGCAAAAAAGGCAGGAAGGCTTGCTTCCAAAACACTGGGAACCGCTACGGTAAAGGCTCACGGACATAGAATTTTCTGGTTTGATTTAGGCGCACCCCACCAGCCAGTCATGTCCATAGGCTGTGCTTTGCCAGATTGAACTTTCACTTGTCTTTGCAAACTTGAATGGCAAACCGCAAGAGACTCAGGACTATTCAGCGCATAAAACATAATCCTGCTTGCAA